>NW_025550955.1:0-147259 GCF_905237065.1 Salmo salar | reverse complement strand
GATAGAACACTGTTGACACTTTTCATAGCAGTTGCATCATGAAATACAGAAATAAAACCCGTTTTTTTCATAAATAAGGTTCAAATTGTGTTTGAGCCACTTCAGTACAATTTTGCTGGTAGCTGGTGCCGATTCTCCCTGATGATAGGAACATCTGCTGACACTTCTTTTTCAAAGAAAGTTGCAGTTATGAAATACAGAAATAAACTGTTTTTCAAAACAAGGTTCAAATCATGGTTGAGTCACTCTGTGGCACCATTATGTCAGTACCGTTAATCCAGATGATAGGAACAGGCGACACTTTTCAGGCAAGTTGCAACTTCATGAAAAATGCCAGAAATAAATTGTTTTTCATGAACAAGTGTCTAAATCATGTTTGAGAGCACCTGTATCATTGCTTATCAAGCTAATCCAGATGACGAACACTGTTGACTTCCTTTTCAGCAAGTTGCAATCATGAAACACAGAAATAAACAGTTTTTCAAAAACAAGGTCTGAATTGCGATTGAGTCACTTTGTATGCGTTCATTTTGCTGTATCTTTAAAATCGATGACAACATTGTTGACACTTCTTTTCAACCATTTGCAATCATGAAATTCAGAAGAAAACAGTTTCTCAAAAACAAGGTCACTCTGTAAGTACCATTTTTCTGTAAGTACTCTTGTAAGTACACCTTTGTTGTACAGCTTACCTCCTCTGATGATAGAACACTGTTGGACACTTTTCATGTTGCAGTTATGAAATACAGAAAATAAACAGTTTTTCATGAACAAGGTTCCAAATCATGTTTGAGACACTCTGTCATCATTGTTGCCGCATCTTGCTTAATCCAGATGATAGATCACTGTTGACACTTTCTTCAGCAAGTTGCAACTCAGTGAGAATGCAGAGATAAACAGTTTTTCACGAACAACATTTAATTCATGTTTTGAGCGCCACTCTGTAAGTACCATATTTTTGCTGTACTGTTTAAAATTGATGATAGGAACACTGTTGACACTTTTCAGCAAGTTGCAATCATGAAATATGAAGAAACCGTTTTTCATAAACAAGTCTAAATTCATGTTTGAGTCACTCAGTAAGTACTAACTTTACTGCACAGCCTACTCCCTTCCTGATGATAGGAACACTGCTGACACTTTTCAGCAAGCTGCAGTTATGAAATACAGAAAATAAACTGTTTTTCAAAAAACAAGGCCTAAAATCATGGTTGAGTCACTCTGTAAGTACCATTGCTGCCGTACTGCTTAATCCTAGATGATAGGGAACACTGTTTACTAATCTTTCAGCAAGCTGTAACCATGAAATGGCAGATAAACAGTTTTTCATGAACAACATTTAATTCATGCTTGAGTCACTTTGTAAGTACCAATTTGCCGAACTGTTTAAAGTTGTATAGAATACCTTTGTTGACACTTTTCAGCCAGTGTTGCACCATGAAATACAGAAATAAACAGTTTTTCAAAACAAGGTCTAATCATGATTGAGTCACTCTGTAACGTACCATTTTGCTGTACTTTTTAAACTCGATGAATTGGAACATTGTTGACATTGCTTTCAAAGCATTTGCAATCATGAAATTCAGAAGAAAATGATTTTTCACAAACAAGGTCTAAATCATGTTTGAGTCACTCTGTAAGTACAATTTTGCTGTACAGCTTACTCCTGATGATAGGAACACTGTTGACACTTTTCAGCAAGTTGCAGTTAAGGAAAATACAGAAATAAACAGTTTTTCAAAAACAAGGTCCTAAATCGAGTCACTTTGTAAGTACCATTTTGCTGTACTGTTTAAAATCGATGATTGGAACATTGTTGACACTTTTCAACCAGTTGCAATCATGAAATTCAGAAGAAAACTGTTTTTCAAAAACAAGGTCTACATCATGTTTGAGTCACTCTGCTAAAGTACCATTGTTGCCGCTACTGCTTAATCCAGATGATTTGAACACTGTTGACTCTTTTCAGCAAGTTGCAATCATGAAATACAGAAATAAACAGTTTTTCATGAACAAAGGTCTAAATCGTGTTTGAGACACTCTGTATCATTGTTGCCGTACTGCTTAATCCAGATGATAGGAACACTGTTGACTCTTTTCAGCAAGTTGCAATTATGAAATACAGAAATAAACCGTTTTTCATAAACGAGGTCCAAATCTGTTTGAGTCACTCTGTAAGTACCAATTTGCTGTACAGCTTACTCCTGATGATAGGAACACTGTTGACACTTTTCAGCAAGTTGCAGTTATGAAATCAGAAATAAACTGTTTTTCATAAACAAGGTCTAAATAATGTTTGAGTCACTCTGTAAGTACCATTTTGCTGTACTTTTTAAAATCGATGATTGGAACATTGTTGACACTTTTCAACCATTTGCAATCATGAAATTCAGAAGAAAACTGATTTTTCATAAACAAGGTCTAAATCATGTTTGAGTCACTCTGTAAGTACAATTTTGCTGTACAGCCTTAAACTCCTGATGATAGGAACACTGTTGACACTTTTTTCAGCAAGTTGCAGTTATGAAATACAGAAATAAACGTTTCTCCAAAACAAAGTCAAATCATGATTGAGTCACTCTGTAAGTGACCATTTTTGCTGTACTGTTTAAAATCGATGATTGGAACATTGTTGACACTTTTCAACCAGTTGCAATCATGAAATTCAGAAGAAAAACTGTTTTTCAAAAACAAGGTCTACATCATGTTTGAGTCACTCTGTAAGTACCATTGTTGCCGTACTGCTTAATCCAGATGATTTGAACACTGTTGACGCTTTTCAGCAAGTTGCAATCATGAAATACAGAAATAAACAGTTTCTCATGAACAATCTAAATCATGTTTGAGACACTCTGTATCATTGTTGCCGTATTGCTTAATCCGATGATAGGAACACTGTTGACTCTTTTCAGCAAGTTGCAATCATGAAATACAAGAAATAAACCGTTTTTCATAAACGAGGTCTAAATCATGTTTGAGTCACTCTGTAAGTGCCAATTTTGCTGTACAGCTACTCTGATGATAGGAACATTCGGTTGACACTTTTCAGCAAGTTGCAGTTATGAAATACAGAAATAAACTGTTTTTCATAAACAAGGTTCAAATAATATTTGAGTCACTCTGTATAAGTACAATTTTGCTGTACAGCTTACTCCTGATGATAGAACACTGTTGACACTTTTCAGCAAGTTGCAATCATGAAATACAGAATAAACAGTTTTTCAAAAACAAGGTCTAAATCATGATTGAGTCACTCTGTATGTACCATTTTGCTGAGTACTTTGCTTAAAATCGATGATTGGAACATTGTTGACACTTTTCAACCATTTGCAATCATGAAATCTCAGAAGAAAACTGATTTTTCAAAAACAAGGTCTACATCATAAGTTTGATCACTCTGTAAGTACCATTGTTGCCGTACTGCTTAAATCCAGATGATTTGGAACACTGTTGATCTCTTTTCAGCAAGTTGCAATCATGAAATACAGAAATAAACAGTTTTTCATGAACAAGGTCAAATCATGTTTGAGACACTCTGTATCATTGTTGCTGTACTGCTTAATCCAGATGAGATAGGAACACTGTTGACACTTTTCAGCAAGTTACAATTATGAAATACAGAAATAAACCGTTTCTCAAAACGAGGTTCAAATCATGCTTGTCACTCTGTAAGTACAATTTTTCTGTACAGCTTTACTCCTGATGATAGGAACACTGTTGACACTTTTCAGCAAGTTGCAGTTATGAAATACAGAAATAAACTGTTTTTCATAAACATAAGGTCTAAATCATGTTTGAGTCACTCTGTAAGTACCATTTTGCTGTACAGCTTAACTCCTGATGAGATAGGAACACTGTTGACACTTTTCAGCAAGTTGCAGTTAGTGAAATACAGAAATAAACAGTTTTTCAAAACAAGGTCTAAATCAGATTGATCACTCTGTAAGTACCATTTTGCTGTATTTGTTTAAAATCGATGATTGGAACATTGTTGACACTTTTCAACCAGTTGCAATCATGAAATTCAGAAGAAAACTGTTTTTCAAAAACAAGGTCTAAATCATGTTTGTCACTCTGCAAGTACCATTGCTGCGTACTGCTTAATCCAGATGATTTGAACACTGTTGACTCTTTTCGGCAAGCTGCAATCATGAAATACAGAAATAAACAATTTTTCATGAACAAGGTCAAATCATTGAGACACTCTGTATCCATTGTTGCCGTACAGCTTAATCAGATGATAGAACACTGTTTAAACTTCAGCAAGTTGCAATCATGAAATATGAAATAAACAGTTTTTCAAAAACAAGGTCTAAATGATGTCACTCTGTAAGTACCATTTTGCTGTACTTTTAAACTCGATGATTGGAACACTGTTGACCTTTTCAACCAGTTGCAATCATGCAAATTCAGAAATAAACAATTTTTCATGAACAAGGTCCTAAATCATGATTGAGACCTCTGTATCATTGTTGCCGCACTGCTTAAATCCAGATGATAGGAACACTGTTTACACTTTTCAGCAAGTTGCAATCATGAAATACGAAACAAACAGTTTTCATGAACAAGGTCTAAATCATGATTGAGACACTCTGTATTTCATTGTTGCCGTACTGCTTAATCCAGCTGATAGGAACAGTGTTCACTTTTCAGCGAGTTGAAACATGTACAGAAATAACGTTTTCATGAACAGGTGACCTAAGTCTGTTTGAGACTTATATTTCTGTACTGCTTAATCAGTGATTTGAACACCGTTGACACTTTTCAGCAAGTTGCAATCATTTAAACAGTACAGAAATAAACAGTTTTTCATGAACAAGTCTAAATCATGTTTGAGTTAAACTGTTATACCATTTTGCTGTACTCTACATGATTGAACACTGCTGACACTTTTCAGTTACAGTTGCAACATAACAGAAAATTAAACAGTTCTCCTTTCAACGTCTAAACAGTACGGCAAAATGATTCTTACAGAGTGCCTCAAACATGATTTAGACCTTGTTTTTGAAAAACTGTTTATTTCTGTATTTCATAATTGCAACTTGCTGAAAAGTGTCAACAGTGTTCCTTTCATCGACTTTAAACAGTACAGCAAAATGGTACTTACAGAGTGACCAAACTGCCTTGTTTTTGAGAAACTGTTTATTTCTGTATTACATGATTGCAACTTGCTGAAAAGTGTTAACAGTGTTCCTTTCATCGAGTTTAAACAGTACAGCAAAATGGTACTTACAGAGTGCCTGATCCTTGTTTTTGAGAAACTGTTTATTTCTGTATTTCATGATTGCAACTTGCTGAAAAGTGTCAACAGTGTTCCTTTCATCGAGTTTAAACAGTACAGCAAAATGGTTCTTACAGAGTGCCCCTATTTAGCCTTGTTTTTGAAAAACTGTTTATTTCTGTATTTCATGATTGCAGCTTGCTGAAAAGTGTCAACAGTGTTCCTTTCATCCGAGTTTAAACAGTACAGCAAAATGGTACTTACAGAGTGACCAAACTGTCCTTGTTTTTGAGAAACTGTTTATTTCTGTATTACATGATTGCAACTTGCTGAAAAGTGTTAACAGTGTTCCTTTCATCGAGTTTAAACAGTACAGCAAAATGGTACTTACAGAGTGACTCAAACATGATTTAGACCTTGTTTTTGAAAAACTGTTTATTTCTGTATTTCATGATTGCAACTTGCTGAAAAGTGTCAACAGTGTTCCTTTCATCGAGCTTAAACAGTACAGCAAAATGGTACTTACAGAGTGACTCAAACATGACTTAGACCTTGTTTTTGAAAAACTGTTTATTTCTGTATTTCATGATTGCAACTTGCTGAAAAGTGTTAACAGTGTTCCTTTCATCGAGTTTAAACAGTACAGCAAAATGGTACTTACAGAGTGACCTTGTTTTTGAAAAACTGTTTATTTCTGTATTACATGATTGCAACTTGCTGAAAAGTGTTAACAGTGTTCCTTTCATCGAGTTTAAACAGTACAGCAAAAATGGTACTTACAGAGTGCATCAAACATGATTTAGACCTTGTTTTTGAAAAACTGTTTATTTCTGTATTTCATGATTGCAGCTTGCTGAAAAGTGTTAACAATGTTCCTTTCATCGAGCTTAAACAGTACAGCAAAATGGTACTTACAGAGTCAAGACCTTGTTTTTGAAAAACTGTTTATTTCTGTATTTCATGATTGCAACTTGCTGAAAAGTGTTAACAGTGTTCCTTTCATCGAGTTTAAACAGTACAGCAAAAATGGTTCTTACAGAGTGCATCAAACATGATTTAGACCTTGTTTGTGAAAAACTATTTATTTCTGTATTTCATGATTGCAGCTTGCTGAAAAGTGTCAACAATGTTCCTTTCATCGAGCTTAAACAGTACAGCAAAATGGTACTTACAGAGTGACTCAAACGACTTAGACCTTGTTTTTGAAAAACTGTTTATTTCTGTATTTCATGATTGCAACTTGCTGAAAAGTGTTAACAGTGTTCCTTTCATCGAGTTTAAACAGTACAGCAAAATGGTACTTACAGAGTGACCTTGTTTTTGAGAAACTGTTTATTTCTGTATTACATGATTGCAACTTGCTGAAAAGTGTTAACAGTGTTCCTTTCATCGAGTTTAAACAGTACAGCAAAAATGGTTCTTACAGAGTGCATCAAACATGATTTAGACCTTGTTTGTGAAAAACTATTTATTTCTGTATTTCATGATTGCAGCTTGCTGAAAAGTGTCAACAATGTTCCTTTCATCGAGCTTAAACAGTACAGCAAAATGGTACTTACAGAGTGACTCAAACATGACTTAGACCTTGTTTTTGAAAAACTGTTTATTTCTGTATTTCATGATTGCAACTTGCTGAAAAGTGTTAACAGTGTTCCTTTCATCGAGTTTAAACAGTACAGCAAAATGGTACTTACAGAGTGACCTTGTTTTTGAGAAACTGTTTATTTCTGTATTACATGATTGCAACTTGCTGAAAAGTGTTAACAGTGTTCCTTTCATCGAGTTTAAACAGTACAGCAAAAATGGTTCTTACAGAGTGCATCAAACATGATTTAGACCTTGTTTGTGAAAAACTATTTATTTCTGTATTTCATGATTGCAGCTTGCTGAAAAGTGTCAACAATGTTCCTTTCATCGAGCTTAAACAGTACAGCAAAATGGTACTTACAGAGTGACTCAAACATGACTTAGACCTTGTTTTTGAAAAACTGTTTATTTCTGTATTTCATGATTGCAACTTGCTGAAAAGTGTTAACAAGTGTTCCTTTCATCGAGTTTAAACAGTACAGCAAAATGGTACTTACAGAGTGACCTTGTTTTTGAGAAACTGTTTATTTCTGTATTACATGATTGCAACTTGCTGAAAAGTGTTAACAGTGTTCCTTTCATCGAGTTTAAACAGTACAGCAAAAATGGTACTTACAGAGTGCATCAACCTTGTTTTTGAGAAACTGTTTATTTCTGTATTACATGATTGCAACTTGCTGAAAAGTGTTAACAGTGTTCCTTTCATCGAGTTTAAACAGTACAGCAAAAATGGTTCTTACAGAGTGCATCAAACATGATTTAGACCTTGTTTGTGAAAAACTATTTATTTCTGTATTTCATGATTGCAGCTTGCTGAAAAGTGTCAACAATGTTCCTTTCATCGAGCTTAAACAGTACAGCAAAATGGTACTTACAGAGTGACTCAAACATGACTTAGACCTTGTTTTTGAAAAACTGTTTATTTCTGTATTTCATGATTGCAACTTGCTGAAAAGTGTTAACAGTGTTCCTTTCATCGAGTTTAAACAGTACAGCAAAATGGTACTTACAGAGTGACCTTGTTTTTGAGAAACTGTTTATTTCTGTATTACATGATTGCAACTTGCTGAAAAGTGTTAACAGTGTTCCTTTCATCGAGTTTAAACAGTACAGCAAAAATGGTTCTTACAGAGTGCATCAAACATGATTTAGACCTTGTTTGTGAAAAACTATTTATTTCTGTATTTCATGATTGCAGCTTGCTGAAAAGTGTCAACAATGTTCCTTTCATCGAGCTTAAACAGTACAGCAAAATGGTACTTACAGAGTGACTCAAACATGACTTAGACCTTGTTTTTGAAAAACTGTTTATTTCTGTATTTCATGATTGCAACTTGCTGAAAAGTGTTAACAGTGTTCCTTTCATCGAGTTTAAACAGTACAGCAAAATGGTACTTACAGAGTGACCTT
The DNA here is from genome assembly GCF_905237065.1 of Salmo salar. Taxonomy (NCBI): domain Eukaryota; kingdom Metazoa; phylum Chordata; class Actinopteri; order Salmoniformes; family Salmonidae; genus Salmo; species Salmo salar. The sequence goes on along the minus strand of NW_025550955.1, from coordinate 139,041 downwards.
GTTTTTGAGAAACTGTTTATTTCTGTATTACATGATTGCAACTTGCTGAAAAGTGTTAACAGTGTTCCTTTCATCGAGTTTAAACAGTACAGCAAAATGGTACTTACAGAGTGCTACCTTGTTTTTGAGAAACTGTTTATTTCTGTATTACATGATTGCAACTTGCTGAAAAGTGTTAACAGTGTTCCTTTCATCGAGTTTAAACAGTACAGCAAAAATGGTTCTTACAGATTGCATCAAACATGACTTAGACCTTGTTTTTGAAAAACTATTTATTTCTGTATTTCATGATTGCAGCTTGCTGAAAAGTGTCAACAATGTTCCTTTCATCGAGCTTAAACAGTACAGCAAAATGGTACTTACAGAGTGACCAAACATATTAGACCTTGTTTTTGAAAAACTGTTTATTTCTGTATTACATGATTGCAACTTGCTGAAAAGTGTTAACAGTGTTCCTTTCATCGAGTTTAAACAGTACAGCAAAATGGTACTTACAGAGTGACCTTGTTTTTGAGAAACTGTTTATTTCTGTATTACATGATTGCAACTTGCTGAAAAGTGTTAACAGTGTTCCTTTCATCGAGTTTAAACAGTACAGCAAAAATGGTTCTTACAGAGTGCATCAAACATGATTTAGACCTTGTTTGTGAAAAACTATTTATTTCTGTATTTCATGATTGCAGCTTGCTGAAAAGTGTCAACAATGTTCCTTTCATCGAGCTTAAACAGTACAGCAAAATGGTACTTACAGAGTGACTCAAACATGACTTAGACCTTGTTTTTGAAAAACTGTTTATTTCTGTATTTCATGATTGCAACTTGCTGAAAAGTGTTAACAGTGTTCCTTTCATCGAGTTTAAACAGTACAGCAAAATGGTACTTACAGAGTGACCTTGTTTTTGAGAAACTGTTTATTTCTGTATTACATGATTGCAACTTGCTGAAAAGTGTTAACAGTGTTCCTTTCATCGAGTTTAAACAGTACAGCAAAAATGGTACTTACAGAGTGCATCAAACATGATTTAGACCTTGTTTGTGAAAAACTATTTATTTCTGTATTTCATGATTGCAGACTTGCTGAAAAGTGTCAACAATGTTCCTTTCATCGAGCTTAAACAGTACAGCAAAATGGTACTTACAGAGTGACTCAAACATGACTTAGACCTTGTTTTTGAAAAACTGTTTATTTCTGTATTTCATGATTGCAACTTGCTGAAAAGTGTTAACAGTGTTCCTTTCATCGAGTTTAAACAGTACAGCAAAATGGTACAAGAGTGACTCAAACATGACTTACAGATGACCTTGTTTTTGAGAAACTGTTTATTTCTGTATTACATGATTGCAACTTGCTGAAAAGTGTTAACAGTGTTCCTTTCATCGAGTTTAAACAGTACAGCAAAATGGTACTTACAGAGTGACCTTGTTTTTGAGAAACTGTTTATTTCTGTATTACATGATTGCAACTTGCTGAAAAGTGTTAACAATGTTCCTTTCATCGAGCTTAAACAGTACAGCAAAATGGTACTTACAGAGTGACTCAAACATGACTTAGACCTTGTTTTTGAAAAACTATTTATTTCTGTATTTCATGATTGCAACTTGCTGAAAAGTGTTAACAATGTTCCTTTCATCGAGCTTAAACAGTACAGCAAAATGGTACTTACAGAGTGACTCAACTTAGACCTTGTTTTTGAGAAACTGTTTATTTCTGTATTACATGATTGCAACTTGCTGAAAAGTGTTAACAGTGTTCCTTTCATCGAGTTTAAACAGTACAGCAAAAATGGTTCTTACAGAGTGCATCAAACATGATTTAGACCTTGTTTTTGAAAAACTATTTATTTCTGTATTTCATGATTGCAGCTTGCTGAAAAGTGTCAACAATGTTCCTTTCATCGAGCTTAAACAGTACAGCAAAATGGTACTTACAGAGTGACTCAAACATGACTTAGACCTTGTTTTTGAAAAACTGTTTATTTCTGTATTTCATGATTGCAACTTGCTGAAAAGTGTTAACAGTGTTCCTTTCATCGAGTTTAAACAGTACAGCAAAATGGTACTTACAGAGTGACCTTGTTTTTGAGAAACTGTTTATTTCTGTATTACATGATTGCAACTTGCTGAAAAGTGTTAACAGTGTTCCTTTCATCGAGTTTAAACAGTACAGCAAAAATGGTTCTTACAGATTGCATCAAACATGATTTAGACCTTGTTTGTGAAAAACTATTTATTTCTGTATTTCATGATTGCAGCTTGCTGAAAAGTGTCAACAATGTTCCTTTCATCGAGCTTAAACAGTACAGCAAAATGGTACTTTCAGAGTGACTCAAACATGACTTAGACCTTGTTTTTGAAAAACTGTTTATTTCTGTATTTCATGATTGCAACTTGCTGAAAAGTGTTAACAGTGTTCCTTTCATCGAGTTTAAACAGTACAGCAAAATGGTACTTACAAAGTGACCTTGTTTTTGAGAAACTGTTTATTTCTGTATTACATGATTGCAACTTGCTGAAAAGTGTTAACAGTGTTCCTTTCATCGAGTTTAAACAGTACAGCAAAAATGGTTCTTACAGAGTGCATCAAACATGATTTAGACCTTGTTTGTGAAAAACTATTTATTTCTGTATTTCATGATTGCAGCTTGCTGAAAAGTGTCAACAATGTTCCTTTCATCGAGCTTAAACAGTACTGCAAAATGGTACTTACAGAGTGACTCAAACATGACTTAGACCTTGTTTTTGAAAAACTGTTTATTTCTGTATTTCATGATTGCAACTTGCTGATAAGTGTTAACAAGTGTTCCTTTCATCGAGTTTAAACATTACAGCAAAATGGTACTTACAGAGTGACCTTGTTTTTGAGAAACTGTTTATTTCTGTATTACATGATTGCAACTTGCTGAAAAGTGTTAACAGTGTTCCTTTCATCGAGTTTAAACAGTACAGCAAAAATGGTACTTACAGAGTGTCACCTTGTTTTTGAGAAACTGTTTATTTCTGTATTTCATGATTGCAACTTGCTGAAAAGTGTTAACAATGTTCCTTTCATCGAGTTTAAACAGTACAGCAAAAATGGTACTTACAGAGTGCATCAAACATGATTTAGACCTTGTTTTTGAAAAACTATTTATTTCTGTATTTCATGATTGCAACTTGCTGAAAAGTGTCAACAATGTTCCTTTCATCGAGCTTAAACAGTACAGCAAAATGGTACTTACAGAGTGACCAAACATACTACCTTGTTTTTGAAAAACTGTTTATTTCTGTATTTCATGATTGCAACTTGCTGAAAAGTGTTAACAGTGTTCCTTTCATCGAGTTTAAACAGTACAGCAAAATGGTACTTACAGAGTGACCATGCCTTGTTTTTGAGAAACTGTTTATTTCTGTATTACATGATTGCAACTTGCTGAAAAGTGTTAACAGTGTTCCTTTCATCGAGTTTAAACAGTACAGCAAAAATGGTACTTACAGAGTGCATCAAACATGATTTAGACCTTGTTTTTGAAAAACTATTTATTTCTGTATTTCATGATTGCAACTTGCTGAAAAGTGTCAACAATGTTCCTTTCATCGAGCTTAAACAGTACAGCAAAATGGTACTTACAGAGTGACTCAAACATGACTTAGACCTTGTTTTTGAAAAACTGTTTATTTCTGTATTTCATGATTGCAACTTGCTGAAAAGTGTCAACAATGTTCCTTTCATCGAGTTTAAACAGTACAGCAAAATGGTACTTACAGAGTGACCTTGTTTTTGAGAAACTGTTTATTTCTGTATTACATGATTGCAACTTGCTGAAAAGTGTTAACAGTGTTCCTTTCATCGAGTTTAAACAGTACAGCAAAATGGTACTTACAGAGTGACCTTGTTTTTGAGAAACTATTTATTTCTGTATTACATGATTGCAACTTGCTGAAAAGTGTTAACAGTGTTCCTTTCATCGAGTTTAAACAGTACAGCAAAAATGGTTCTTACAGATTGCATCAAACATGATTTAGACCTTGTTTGTGAAAAACTATTTATTTCTGTATTTCATGATTGCAGCTTGCTGAAAAGTGTCAACAATGTTCCTTTCATCGAGCTTAAACAGTACAGCAAAATGGTACTTACAGAGTGACTCAAACATGACTTAACCTTGTTTTTGAAAAACTGTTTATTTCTGTATTTCATGATTGCAACTTGCTGAAAAGTGTTAACAGTGTTCCTTTCATCGAGTTTAAACAGTACAGCAAAATGGTACTTACAGAGTGACCTTGTTTTTGAGAAACTGTTTATTTCTGTATTACATGATTGCAACTTGCTGAAAAGTGTTAACAGTGTTCCTTTCATCGAGTTTAAACAGTACAGCAAAAATGGTTCTTACAGAGTGCATCAAACATGATTTAGACCTTGTTTGTGAAAAACTATTTATTTCTGTATTTCATGATTGCAGCTTGCTGAAAAGTGTCAACAATGTTCCTTTCATCGAGCTTAAACAGTACAGCAAAATGGTACTTACAGAGTGACTCAAACATGACTTAGACCTTGTTTTTGAAAAACTGTTTATTTCTGTATTTCATGATTGCAACTTGCTGAAAAGTGTTAACAGTGTTCCTTTCATCGAGTTTAAACAGTACAGCAAAATGGTACTTACAGAGTGACCTTGTTTTTGAGAAACTGTTTATTTCTGTATTACATGATTGCAACTTGCTGAAAAGTGTTAACAGTGTTCCTTTCATCGAGTTTAAACAGTACAGCAAAAATGGTTCTTACAGAGTGCATCAAACATGATTTAGACCTTGTTTGTGAAAAACTATTTATTTCTGTATTTCATGATTGCAGCTTGCTGAAAAGTGTCAACAATGTTCCTTTCATCGAGCTTAAACAGTACAGCAAAATGGTACTTACAGAGTGACTCAAACATGACTTAGACCTTGTTTTTGAAAAACTGTTTATTTCTGTATTTCATGATTGCAACTTGCTGAAAAGTGTTAACAGTGTTCCTTTCATCGAGTTTAAACAGTACAGCAAAATGGTACTTACAGAGTGACCTTGTTTTTGAGAAACTGTTTATTTCTGTATTACATGATTGCAACTTGCTGAAAAGTGTTAACAGTGTTCCTTTCATCGAGTTTAAACAGTACAGCAAAATGGTACTTACAGAGTGCACAATTAGACCTTGTTTTTGAAAAACTATTTATTTCTGTATTACATGATTGCAACTTGCTGAAAAGTGTCAACAATGTTCCTTTCATCGAGTTTAAACAGTACAGCAAAAATGGTTCTTACAGAGTGCATCAAACATGATTTAGACCTTGTTTGTGAAAAACTATTTATTTCTGTATTTCATGATTGCAGCTTGCTGAAAAGTGTCAACAATGTTCCTTTCATCGAGCTTAAACAGTACAGCAAAATGGTACTTACAGAGTGACTCAAACATGACTTAGACCTTGTTTTTGAAAAACTGTTTATTTCTGTATTTCATGATTGCAACTTGCTGATAAGTGTTAACAAGTGTTCCTTTCATCGAGTTTAAACAGTACAGCAAAATGGTACTTACAGAGTGACCTTGTTTTTGAGAAACTGTTTATTTCTGTATTACATGATTGCAACTTGCTGAAAAGTGTTAACAGTGTTCCTTTCATCGAGTTTAAACAGTACAGCAAAAATGGTTCTTACAGAGTGCATCAAACATGATTTAGACCTTGTTTGTGAAAAACTATTTATTTCTGTATTTCATGATTGCAGCTTGCTGAAAAGTGTCAACAATGTTCCTTTCATCGAGCTTAAACAGTACAGCAAAATGGTACTTACAGAGTGACTCAAACATGACTTAGACCTTGTTTTTGAAAAACTGTTTATTTCTGTATTTCATGATTGCAACTTGCTGAAAAGTGTTAACAGTGTTCCTTTCATCGAGTTTAAACAGTACAGCAAAATGGTACTTACAGAGTGTCTACCTTGTTTTTGAGAAACTGTTTATTTCTGTATTACATGATTGCAACTTGCTGAAAAGTGTTAACAGTGTTCCTTTCATCGAGTTTAAACAGTACAGCAAAAATGGTACTTACAGAGTGCATCAAACATGATTTAGACCTTGTTTGTGAAAAACTATTTATTTCTGTATTTCATGATTGCAACTTGCTGAAAAGTGTCAACAATGTTCCTTTCATCGAGCTTAAACAGTACAGCAAAATGGTACTTACAGAGTGACTCAAACATGACTTAGACCTTGTTTTTGAAAAACTGTTTATTTCTGTATTTCATGATTGCAACTTGCTGAAAAGTGTTAACAGTGTTCCTTTCATCGAGTTTAAACAGTACAGCAAAAATGGTTCTTACAGAGTGCATCAAACATATTTAGACCTTGTTTTGAAAAACTATTTATTTCTGTATTTCATGATTGCAACTTGCTGAAAAGTGTTAACAATGTTCCTTTCATCGAGCTTAAACAGTACAGCAAAATGGTACTTACAGAGTGATCAATGATTGACCTTGTTTTTGAAAAACTGTTTATTTCTGTATTTCATGATTGCAACTTGCTGAAAAGTGTTAACAGTGTTCCTTTCATCGAGTTTAAACAGTACAGCAAAATGGTACTTACAGAGTGACCTTGTTTTTGAGAAACTGTTTATTTCTGTATTACATGATTGCAACTTGCTGAAAAGTGTTAACAGTGTTCCTTTCATCGAGTTTAAACAGTACAGCAAAAATGGTTCTTACAGAGTGCATCAAACATGATTTAGACCTTGTTTGTGAAAAACTATTTATTTCTGTATTTCATGATTGCAGCTTGCTGAAAAGTGTCAACAATGTTCCTTTCATCGAGCTTAAACAGTACAGCAAAATGGTACTTACAGAGTGACTCAAACATGACTTAGACCTTGTTTTTGAAAAACTGTTTATTTCTGTATTTCATGATTGCAACTTGCTGAAAAGTGTTAACAGTGTTCCTTTCATCGAGTTTAAACAGTACAGCAAAATGGTACTTACAGAGTGACCTTGTTTTTGAGAAACTGTTTATTTCTGTATTACATGATTGCAACTTGCTGAAAAGTGTTAACAGTGTTCCTTTCATCGAGTTTAAACAGTACAGCAAAAATGGTTCTTACAGAGTGCATCAAACATGATTTAGACCTTGTTTGTGAAAAACTATTTATTTCTGTATTTCATGATTGCAGCTTGCTGAAAAGTGTCAACAATGTTCCTTTCATCGAGCTTAAACAGTACAGCAAAATGGTACTTACAGAGTGACTCAAACATGACTTAGACCTTGTTTTTGAAAAACTGTTTATTTCTGTATTTCATGATTGCAACTTGCTGAAAAGTGTTAACAGTGTTCCTTTCATCGAGTTTAAACAGTACAGCAAAATGGTACTTACAGAGTGACCTTGTTTTTGAGAAACTGTTTATTTCTGTATTACATGATTGCAACTTGCTGAAAAGTGTTAACAGTGTTCCTTTCATCGAGTTTAAACAGTACAGCAAAAATGGTTCTTACAGAGTGCATCAAACATGATTTAGACCTTGTTTGTGAAAAACTATTTATTTCTGTATTTCATGATTGCAGCTTGCTGAAAAGTGTCAACAATGTTCCTTTCATCGAGCTTAAACAGTACAGCAAAATGGTACTTACAGAGTGACTCAAACATGACTTAGACCTTGTTTTTGAAAAACTGTTTATTTCTGTATTTCATGATTGCAACTTGCTGAAAAGTGTTAACAAGTGTTCCTTTCATCGAGTTTAAACAGTACAGCAAAATGGTACTTACAGAGTGACCTTGTTTTTGAGAAACTGTTTATTTCTGTATTACATGATTGCAACTTGCTGAAAAGTGTTAACAGTGTTCCTTTCATCGAGTTTAAACAGTACAGCAAAATGGTTCTTACAGAGTGCATCAAACATGATTTAGACCTTGTTTGTGAAAAACTATTTATTTCTGTATTTCATGATTGCAACTTGCTGAAAAGTGTTAACAATGTTCCTTTCATCGAGTTTAAACAGTACAGCAAAAATGGTACTTACAGAGTGCATCAAACATGATTTAGACCTTGTTTTTGAAAAACTATTTATTTCTGTATTTCATGATTGCAACTTGCTGAAAAGTGTCAACAATGTTCCTTTCATCGAGCTTAAACAGTACAGCAAAATGGTACTTACAGAGTGACTCAAACATGACTTAGACCTTGTTTTTGAAAAACTGTTTATTTCTGTATTTCATGATTGCAACTTGCTGAAAAGTGTTAACAAGTGTTCCTTTCATCGAGTTTAAACAGATACAGCAAAATGGTACTTACAGAGTGACCTTGTTTTTGAGAAACTGTTTATTTCTGTATTACATGATTGCAACTTGCTGAAAAGTGTTAACAGTGTTCCTTTCATCGAGTTTAAACAGTACAGCAAAAATGGTTCTTACAGAGTGCATCAAACATGATTTAGACCTTGTTTGTGAAAAACTATTTATTTCTGTATTTCATGATTGCAGCTTGCTGAAAAGTGTCAACAATGTTCCTTTCATCGAGCTTAAACAGTACAGCAAAATGGTACTTACAGAGTGACTCAAACATGACTTAGACCTTGTTTTTGAAAAACTGTTTATTTCTGTATTTCATGATTGCAACTTGCTGAAAAGTGTTAACAGTGTTCCTTTCATCGAGTTTAAACAGTACAGCAAAATGGTACTTACAGAGTGACCTTGTTTTTGAGAAACTGTTTATTTCTGTATTACATGATTGCAACTTGCTGAAAAGTGTTAACAGTGTTCCTTTCATCGAGTTTAAACAGTACAGCAAAATGGTACTTACAGAGTGACCTTGTTTTTGAGAAACTGTTTATTTCTGTATTACATGATTGCAACTTGCTGAAAAGTGTTAACAGTGTTCCTTTCATCGAGTTTAAACAGTACAGCAAAAATGGTTCTTACAGATTGCATCAAACATGATTTAGACCTTGTTTGTGAAAAACTATTTATTTCTGTATTTCATGATTGCAGCTTGCTGAAAAGTGTCAACAATGTTCCTTTCATCGAGCTTAAACAGTACAGCAAAATGGTACTTACAGAGTGACTCAAACATGACTTAGACCTTGTTTTTGAAAAACTGTTTATTTCTGTATTTCATGATTGCAACTTGCTGAAAAGTGTTAACAAGTGTTCCTTTCATCGAGTTTAAACATATACAGCAAAATGGTACTTACAGAGTGACCTTGTTTTTGAGAAACTGTTTATTTCTGTATTACATGATTGCAACTTGCTGAAAAGTGTCAACAATGTTCCTTTCATCGAGTTTAAACAGTACAGCAAAATGGTACTTACAGAGTGACCTTGTTTTTGAAAAACTATTTATTTCTGTATTTCATGATTGCAGCTTGCTGAAAAGTGTTAACAGTGTTCCTTTCATCGAGTTTAAACAGTACAGCAAAAATGGTTCTTACAGAGTGCATCAAACATGATTTAGACCTTGTTTGTGAAAAACTATTTATTTCTGTATTTCATGATTGCAACTTGCTGAAAAGTGTCAACAATGTTCCTTTCATCGAGCTTAAACAGTACAGCAAAATGGTACTTACAGAGTGACTCAAACATGACTTAGACCTTGTTTTTGAAAAACTGTTTATTTCTGTATTTCATGATTGCAGCTTGCTGAAAAGTGTCAACAATGTTCCTTTCATCGAGTTTAAACAGTACAGCAAAATGGTACTTACAGAGTGACCTTGTTTTTGAGAAACTGTTTATTTCTGTATTACATGATTGCAACTTGCTGAAAAGTGTTAACAGTGTTCCTTTCATCGAGTTTAAACAGTACAGCAAAATGGTACTTACAGAGTGATGACCTTGTTTTTGAGAAACTGTTTATTTCTGTATTTCATGATTGCAACTTGCTGAAAAGTGTCAACAATGTTCCTTTCATCGAGTTTAAACAGTACAGCAAAAATGGTTCTTACAGAGTGCATCAAACATGATTTAGACCTTGTTTGTGAAAAACTATTTATTTCTGTATTTCATGATTGCAGCTTGCTGAAAAGTGTCAACAATGTTCCTTTCATCGAGCTTAAACAGTACAGCAAAATGGTACTTACAGAGTGACTCAAACATGACTTAGACCTTGTTTTTGAAAAACTGTTTATTTCTGTATTTCATGATTGCAACTTGCTGAAAAGTGTTAACAGTGTTCCTTTCATCGAGTTTAAACAGTACAGCAAAATGGTACTTACAGAGTGACCTTGTTTTTGAGAAACTGTTTATTTCTGTATTACATGATTGCAACTTGCTGAAAAGTGTTAACAGTGTTCCTTTCATCGAGTTTAAACAGTACAGCAAAAATGGTTCTTACAGAGTGCATCAAACATGATTTAGACCTTGTTTGTGAAAAACTATTTATTTCTGTATTTCATGATTGCAGCTTGCTGAAAAGTGTCAACAATGTTCCTTTCATCGAGCTTAAACAGTACAGCAAAATGGTACTTACAGAGTGACTCAAACATGACTTAGACCTTGTTTTTGAAAAACTGTTTATTTCTGTATTTCATGATTGCAACTTGCTGAAAAGTGTTAACAGTGTTCCTTTCATCGAGTTTAAACAGTACAGCAAAATGGTACTTACAGAGTGACCTTGTTTTTGAGAAACTGTTTATTTCTGTATTACATGATTGCAACTTGCTGAAAAGTGTTAACAGTGTTCCTTTCATCGAGTTTAAACAGTACAGCAAAAATGGTTCTTACAGAGTGCATCAAACATGATTTAGACCTTGTTTGTGAAAAACTATTTATTTCTGTATTTCATGATTGCAGCTTGCTGAAAAGTGTCAACAATGTTCCTTTCATCGAGCTTAAACAGTACAGCAAAATGGTACTTACAGAGTGACTCAAACATGACTTAGACCTTGTTTTTGAAAAACTGTTTATTTCTGTATTTCATGATTGCAACTTGCTGAAAAGTGTTAACAAGTGTTCCTTTCATCGAGTTTAAACAGTACAGCAAAATGGTACTTACAGAGTGACCTTGTTTTTGAGAAACTGTTTATTTCTGTATTACATGATTGCAACTTGCTGAAAAGTGTTAACAGTGTTCCTTTCATCGAGTTTAAACAGTACAGCAAAAATGGTTCTTACAGAGTGCATCAAACATGATTTAGACCTTGTTTGTGAAAAACTATTTATTTCTGTATTTCATGATTGCAGCTTGCTGAAAAGTGTCAACAATGTTCCTTTCATCGAGCTTAAACAGTACAGCAAAATGGTACTTACAGAGTGACTCAAACATGACTTAGACCTTGTTTTTGAAAAACTGTTTATTTCTGTATTTCATGATTGCAACTTGCTGAAAAGTGTTAACAGTGTTCCTTTCATCGAGTTTAAACAGTACAGCAAAATGGTACTTACAGAGTGACCTTGTTTTTGAGAAACTGTTTATTTCTGTATTACATGATTGCAACTTGCTGAAAAGTGTTAACAGTGTTCCTTTCATCGAGTTTAAACAGTACAGCAAAAATGGTTCTTACAGAGTGCATCAAACATGATTTAGACCTTGTTTGTGAAAAACTATTTATTTCTGTATTTCATGATTGCAGCTTGCTGAAAAGTGTCAACAATGTTCCTTTCATCGAGCTTAAACAGTACAGCAAAATGGTACTTACAGAGTGACTCAAACATGACTTAGACCTTGTTTTTGAAAAACTGTTTATTTCTGTATTTCATGATTGCAACTTGCTGAAAAGTGTTAACAAGTGTTCCTTTCATCGAGTTTAAACAGTACAGCAAAATGGTACTTACAGAGTGACCTTGTTTTTGAGAAACTGTTTATTTCTGTATTACATGATTGCAACTTGCTGAAAAGTGTTAACAGTGTTCCTTTCATCGAGTTTAAACAGTACAGCAAAAATGGTTCTTACAGAGTGCATTTTGACCTTGTTTTGAGAAACTATTTATTTCTGTATTTCATGATTGCAACTTGCTGAAAAGTGTCAACAGTGTTCCTTTCATCGAGTTTAAACAGTACAGCAAAAATGGTTCTTACAGAGTGCATCAAACATGATTTAGACCTTGTTTGTGAAAAACTATTTATTTCTGTATTTCATGATTGCAACTTGCTGAAAAGTGTCAACAATGTTCCTTTCATCGAGCTTAAACAGTACAGCAAAATGGTACTTACAGAGTGACTCATGACTTAACCTTGTTTTTGAAAAACTGTTTATTTCTGTATTTCATGATTGCAACTTGCTGAAAAGTGTTAACAGTGTTCCTTTCATCGAGTTTAAACAGTACAGCAAAATGGTACTTACAGAGTGACCTTGTTTTTGAGAAACTGTTTATTTCTGTATTACATGATTGCAACTTGCTGAAAAGTGTTAACAGTGTTCCTTTCATCGAGTTTAAACAGTACAGCAAAAATGGTTCTTACAGAGTGCATCAAACATGATTTAGACCTTGTTTGTGAAAAACTATTTATTTCTGTATTTCATGATTGCAGCTTGCTGAAAAGTGTCAACAATGTTCCTTTCATCGAGCTTAAACAGTACAGCAAAATGGTACTTACAGAGTGACTCAAACATGACTTAGACCTTGTTTTTGAAAAACTGTTTATTTCTGTATTTCATGATTGCAACTTGCTGAAAAGTGTTAACAGTGTTCCTTTCATCGAGTTTAAACAGTACAGCAAAATGGTACTTACAGAGTGACCTTGTTTTTGAGAAACTGTTTATTTCTGTATTACATGATTGCAACTTGCTGAAAAGTGTTAACAGTGTTCCTTTCATCGAGTTTAAACAGTACAGCAAAAATGGTTCTTACAGAGTGCATCAAACATGATTTAGACCTTGTTTGTGAAAAACTATTTATTTCTGTATTTCATGATTGCAGCTTGCTGAAAAGTGTCAACAATGTTCCTTTCATCGAGCTTAAACAGTACAGCAAAATGGTACTTACAGAGTGACTCAAACATGACTTAGACCTTGTTTTTGAAAAACTGTTTATTTCTGTATTTCATGATTGCAACTTGCTGAAAAGTGTTAACAGTGTTCCTTTCATCGAGTTTAAACAGTACAGCAAAATGGTACTTACAGAGTGACCTTGTTTTTGAGAAACTGTTTATTTCTGTATTACATGATTGCAACTTGCTGAAAAGTGTTAACAGTGTTCCTTTCATCGAGTTTAAACAGTACAGCAAAATGGTACTTACAGAGTGCATCAAACTACCTTGTTTTTGAGAAACTATTTATTTCTGTATTACATGATTGCAACTTGCTGAAAAGTGTTAACAGTGTTCCTTTCATCGAGTTTAAACAGTACAGCAAAAATGGTTCTTACAGATTGCATCAAACATGATTTAGACCTTGTTTGTGAAAAACTATTTATTTCTGTATTTCATGATTGCAGCTTGCTGAAAAGTGTCAACAATGTTCCTTTCATCGAGCTTAAACAGTACAGCAAAATGGTACTTACAGAGTGACTCAAACATGACTTAGACCTTGTTTTTGAAAAACTGTTTATTTCTGTATTTCATGATTGCAACTTGCTGAAAAGTGTTAACAGTGTTCCTTTCATCGAGTTTAAACAGTACAGCAAAATGGTACTTACAGAGTGACCTTGTTTTTGAGAAACTGTTTATTTCTGTATTACATGATTGCAACTTGCTGAAAAGTGTTAACAGTGTTCCTTTCATCGAGTTTAAACAGTACAGCAAAAATGGTTCTTACAGAGTGCATCAAACATGATTTAGACCTTGTTTGTGAAAAACTATTTATTTCTGTATTTCATGATTGCAGCTTGCTGAAAAGTGTCAACAATGTTCCTTTCATCGAGCTTAAACAGTACAGCAAAATGGTACTTACAGAGTGACTCAAACATGACTTAGACCTTGTTTTTGAAAAACTGTTTATTTCTGTATTTCATGATTGCAACTTGCTGAAAAGTGTTAACAGTGTTCCTTTCATCGAGTTTAAACAGTACAGCAAAATGGTACTTACAGAGTGACCTTGTTTTTGAGAAACTGTTTATTTCTGTATTACATGATTGCAACTTGCTGAAAAGTGTTAACAGTGTTCCTTTCATCGAGTTTAAACAGTACAGCAAAAATGGTTCTTACAGAGTGCATCAAACATGATTTAGACCTTGTTTGTGAAAAACTATTTATTTCTGTATTTCATGATTGCAGCTTGCTGAAAAGTGTCAACAATGTTCCTTTCATCGAGCTTAAACAGTACAGCAAAATGGTACTTACAGAGTGACTCAAACATGACTTAGACCTTGTTTTTGAAAAACTGTTTATTTCTGTATTTCATGATTGCAACTTGCTGAAAAGTGTCAACAATGTTCCTTTCATCGAGTTTAAACAGTACAGCAAAATGGTACTTACAGAGTGACCTTGTTTTTGAGAAACTGTTTATTTCTGTATTACATGATTGCAACTTGCTGAAAAGTGTTAACAGTGTTCCTTTCATCGAGTTTAAACAGTACAGCAAAATGGTACTTACAGAGTGCATCAATACCTTGTTTTTGAAAAACTATTTATTTCTGTATTACATGATTGCAACTTGCTGAAAAGTGTTAACAATGTTCCTTTCATCGAGTTTAAACAGTACAGCAAAAATGGTTCTTACAGAGTGCATCAAACATGATTTAGACCTTGTTTGTGAAAAACTATTTATTTCTGTATTTCATGATTGCAGCTTGCTGAAAAGTGTCAACAATGTTCCTTTCATCGAGCTTAAACAGTACAGCAAAATGGTACTTACAGAGTGATTCAAACATGACTTAGACCTTGTTTTTGAAAAACTGTTTATTTCTGTATTTCATGATTGCAACTTGCTGAAAAGTGTTAACAAGTGTTCCTTTCATCGAGTTTAAACAGATACAGCAAAATGGTACTTACAGAGTGACCTTGTTTTTGAGAAACTGTTTATTTCTGTATTACATGATTGCAACTTGCTGAAAAGTGTTAACAGTGTTCCTTTCATCGAGTTTAAACAGTACAGCAAAAATGGTTCTTACAGAGTGCATCAAACATGATTTAGACCTTGTTTGTGAAAAACTATTTATTTCTGTATTTCATGATTGCAGCTTGCTGAAAAGTGTCAACAATGTTCCTTTCATCGAGCTTAAACAGTACAGCAAAATGGTACTTACAGAGTGACTCAAACATGACTTAGACCTTGTTTTTGAAAAACTGTTTATTTCTGTATTTCATGATTGCAACTTGCTGAAAAGTGTTAACAGTGTTCCTTTCATCGAGTTTAAACAGTACAGCAAAATGGTACTTACAGAGTGACCTTGTTTTTGAGAAACTGTTTATTTCTGTATTACATGATTGCAACTTGCTGAAAAGTGTTAACAGTGTTCCTTTCATCGAGTTTAAACAGTACAGCAAAATGGTACTTACAGAGTGACCTTGTTTTTGAGAAACTGTTTATTTCTGTATTACATGATTGCAACTTGCTGAAAAGTGTTAACAGTGTTCCTTTCATCGAGTTTAAACAGTACAGCAAAAATGGTTCTTACAGAGTGCATCAAACATGATTTAGACCTTGTTTGTGAAAAACTATTTATTTCTGTATTTCATGATTGCAGCTTGCTGAAAAGTGTCAACAATGTTCCTTTCATCGAGCTTAAACAGTACAGCAAAATGGTACTTACAGAGTGACTCAAACATGACTTAGACCTTGTTTTTGAAAAACTGTTTATTTCTGTATTTCATGATTGCAACTTGCTGAAAAGTGTTAACAGTGTTCCTTTCATCGAGTTTAAACAGTACAGCAAAATGGTACTTACAGAGTGACCTTGTTTTTGAGAAACTGTTTATTTCTGTATTACATGATTGCAACTTGCTGAAAAGTGTTAACAGTGTTCCTTTCATCGAGTTTAAACAGTACAGCAAAAATGGTTCTTACAGAGTGCATCAAACATGATTTAGACCTTGTTTGTGAAAAACTATTTATTTCTGTATTTCATGATTGCAGCTTGCTGAAAAGTGTCAACAATGTTCCTTTCATCGAGCTTAAACAGTACAGCAAAATGGTACTTACAGAGTGACTCAAATATGACTTAGACCTAGTTTTGAAAAACTGTTTATTTCTGTATTTCATGATTGCAACTTGCTGAAAAGTGTTAACAAGTGTTCCTTTCATCGAGTTTAAACAGTACAGCAAAATGGTACTTACAGAGTGACCTTGTTTTTGAGAAACTGTTTATTTCTGTATTACATGATTGCAACTTGCTGAAAAGTGTTAACAGTGTTCCTTTCATCGAGTTTAAACAGTACAGCAAAAATGGTTCTTACAGAGTGCATCAAACATGATTTAGACCTTGTTTGTGAAAAACTATTTATTTCTGTATTTCATGATTGCAGCTTGCTGAAAAGTGTCAACAATGTTCCTTTCATCGAGCTTAAACAGTACAGCAAAATGGTACTTACAGAGTGACTCAAACATGACTTAGACCTTGTTTTTGAAAAACTGTTTATTTCTGTATTTCATGATTGCAACTTGCTGAAAAGTGTTAACAGTGTTCCTTTCATCGAGTTTAAACAGTACAGCAAAATGGTACTTACAGAGTGACCTTGTTTTTGAGAAACTGTTTATTTCTGTATTACATGATTGCAACTTGCTGAAAAGTGTTAACAGTGTTCCTTTCATCGAGTTTAAACAGTACAGCAAAATGGTTCTTACAGAGTGCAGACCTTGTTTGTGAAAAACTATTTATTTCTGTATTTCATGATTGCAACTTGCTGAAAAGTGTTAACAGTGTTCCTTTCATCGAGTTTAAACAGTACAGCAAAAATGGTTCTTACAGAGTGCATCAAACATGATTTAGACCTTGTTTGTGAAAAACTATTTATTTCTGTATTTCATGATTGCAGCTTGCTGAAAAGTGTCAACAATGTTCCTTTCATCGAGCTTAAACAGTACAGCAAAATGGTACTTACAGAGTGACTCAAACATGACTTAGACCTTGTTTTTGAAAAACTGTTTATTTCTGTATTTCATGATTGCAACTTGCTGAAAAGTGTTAACAGTGTTCCTTTCATCGAGTTTAAACAGTACAGCAAAATGGTACTTACAGAGTGACCTTGTTTTTGAGAAACTGTTTATTTCTGTATTACATGATTGCAACTTGCTGAAAAGTGTTAACAGTGTTCCTTTCATCGAGTTTAAACAGTACAGCAAAAATGGTTCTTACAGAGTGCATCAAACATGATTTAGACCTTGTTTGTGAAAAACTATTTATTTCTGTATTTCATGATTGCAGCTTGCTGAAAAGTGTTAACAGTGTTCCTTTCATCGAGCTTAAACAGTACAGCAAAATGGTACTTACAGAGTGACTCAAACATGACTTAGACCTTGTTTGTGAAAAACTATTTATTTCTGTATTTCATGATTGCAGCTTGCTGAAAAGTGTCAACAATGTTCCTTTCATCGAGTTTAAACAGTACAGCAAAATGGTACTTACAGAGTGACCTTGTTTTTGAGAAACTGTTTATTTCTGTATTTCATGATTGCAACTTGCTGAAAAGTGTTAACAGTGTTCCTTTCATCGAGTTTAAACAGTACAGCAAAATGGTACTTACAGAGTGACCTTGTTTTTGAGAAACTGTTTATTTCTGTATTACATGATTGCAACTTGCTGAAAAGTGTTAACAGTGTTCCTTTCATCGAGTTTAAACAGTACAGCAAAAATGGTTCTTACAGAGTGCATCAAACATGATTTAGACCTTGTTTGTGAAAAACTATTTATTTCTGTATTTCATGATTGCAGCTTGCTGAAAAGTGTCAACAATGTTCCTTTCATCGAGCTTAAACAGTACAGCAAAATGGTACTTACAGAGTGACTCAAACATGACTTAGACCTTGTTTTTGAAAAACTGTTTATTTCTGTATTTCATGATTGCAACTTGCTGAAAAGTGTTAACAGTGTTCCTTTCATCGAGTTTAAACAGTACAGCAAAATGGTACTTACAGAGTGACCTTGTTTTTGAGAAACTGTTTATTTCTGTATTACATGATTGCAACTTGCTGAAAAGTGTTAACAGTGTTCCTTTCATCGAGTTTAAACAGTACAGCAAAATGGTACTTACAGAGTGCACCTTGTTTTTGAGAAACTGTTTATTTCTGTATTACATGATTGCAACTTGCTGAAAAGTGTTAACAATGTTCCTTTCATCGAGTTTAAACAGTACAGCAAAAATGGTACTTACAGAGTGCATCAAACATGATTTAGACCTTGTTTTTGAAAAACTATTTATTTCTGTATTTCATGATTGCAACTTGCTGAAAAGTGTTAACAATGTTCCTTTCATCGAGCTTAAACAGTACAGCAAAATGGTACTTACAGAGTGACTCAACATGACTAGACCTTGTTTTTGAAAAACTGTTTATTTCTGTATTTCATGATTGCAACTTGCTGAAAAGTGTTAACAATGTTCCTTTCATCGAGTTTAAACAGTACAGCAAAATGGTACTTACAGAGTGACCTTGTTTTTGAGAAACTATTTATTTCTGTATTTCATGATTGCAACTTGCTGAAAAGTGTTAACAATGTTCCTTTCATCGAGTTTAAACAGTACAGCAAAAATGGTACTTACAGAGTGCAAACTGAAGACCTTGTTTTTGAAAAACTATTTATTTCTGTATTTCATGATTGCAACTTGCTGAAAAGTGTTAACAATGTTCCTTTCATCGAGTTTAAACAGTACAGCAAAATGGTACTTACAGAGTGCTGACCTTGTTTTTGAAAAACTGTTTATTTCTGTATTTCATGATTGCAACTTGCTGAAAAGTGTTAACAGTGTTCCTTTCATCGAGTTTAAACAGTACAGCAAAAATGGTTCTTACAGAGTGCATCAAACATGATTTAGACCTTGTTTGTGAAAAACTATTTATTTCTGTATTTCATGATTGCAGCTTGCTGAAAAGTGTCAACAATGTTCCTTTCATCGAGCTTAAACAGTACAGCAAAATGGTACTTACAGAGTGACTCAAACATGACTTAGACCTTGTTTTTGAAAAACTGTTTATTTCTGTATTTCATGATTGCAACTTGCTGAAAAGTGTTAACAGTGTTCCTTTCATCGAGTTTAAACAGTACAGCAAAATGGTACTTACAGAGTGACCTTGTTTTTGAGAAACTGTTTATTTCTGTATTACATGATTGCAACTTGC
Source organism: Salmo salar (assembly GCF_905237065.1). Lineage (NCBI taxonomy): Eukaryota > Metazoa > Chordata > Actinopteri > Salmoniformes > Salmonidae > Salmo > Salmo salar. The sequence continues at coordinate 119,908 of NW_025550955.1, read as the reverse complement.
TGAAAAGTTTTAACAGTGTTCCTTTCATCGAGTTTAAACAGTACAGCAAAAATGGTTCTTACAGAGTGCATCAAACATGATTTAGACCTTGTTTGTGAAAAACTATTTATTTCTGTATTTCATGATTGCAGCTTGCTGAAAAGTGTCAACAATGTTCCTTTCATCGAGCTTAAACAGTACAGCAAAATGGTACTTACAGAGTGACTCAAATATGACTTAGACCTAGTTTTGAAAAACTGTTTATTTCTGTATTTCATGATTGCAACTTGCTGAAAAGTGTTAACAGTGTTCCTTTCATCGAGTTTAAACAGTACAGCAAAATGGTACTTACAGAGTGACCTTGTTTTTGAGAAACTGTTTATTTCTGTATTACATGATTGCAACTTGCTGAAAAGTGTTAACAGTGTTCCTTTCATCGAGTTTAAACAGTACAGCAAAATGGTTCTTACAGAGTGCATCAGACCTTGTTTTTGAGAAACTATTTATTTCTGTATTTCATGATTGCAACTTGCTGAAAAGTGTCAACAATGTTCCTTTCATCGAGTTTAAACAGTACAGCAAAAATGGTTCTTACAGAGTGCATCAAACATGATTTAGACCTTGTTTGTGAAAAACTATTTATTTCTGTATTTCATGATTGCAACTTGCTGAAAAGTGTCAACAATGTTCCTTTCATCGAGCTTAAACAGTACAGCAAAATGGTACTTACAGAGTGACTCAAACATGACTTAGACCTTGTTTTTGAAAAACTGTTTATTTCTGTATTTCATGATTGCAACTTGCTGAAAAGTGTTAACAGTGTTCCTTTCATCGAGTTTAAACAGTACAGCAAAATGGTACTTACAGAGTGACCTTGTTTTTGAGAAACTGTTTATTTCTGTATTACATGATTGCAACTTGCTGAAAAGTGTTAACAGTGTTCCTTTCATCGAGTTTAAACAGTACAGCAAAAATGGTTCTTACAGAGTGCATCAAACATGATTTAGACCTTGTTTGTGAAAAACTATTTATTTCTGTATTTCATGATTGCAACTTGCTGAAAAGTGTCAACAATGTTCCTTTCATCGAGCTTAAACAGTACAGCAAAATGGTACTTACAGAGTGACTCAAACATGACTTAGACCTTGTTTTTGAAAAACTGTTTATTTCTGTATTTCATGATTGCAACTTGCTGAAAAGTGTTAACAGTGTTCCTTTCATCGAGTTTAAACAGTACAGCAAAATGGTACTTACAAAGTGACCTTGTTTTTGAGAAACTGTTTATTTCTGTATTACATGATTGCAACTTGCTGAAAAGTGTTAACAGTGTTCCTTTCATCGAGTTTAAACAGTACAGCAAAAATGGTTCTTACAGAGTGCATCAAACATGATTTAGACCTTGTTTGTGAAAAACTATTTATTTCTGTATTTCATGATTGCAGCTTGCTGAAAAGTGTCAACAATGTTCCTTTCATCGAGCTTAAACAGTACAGCAAAATGGTACTTACAGAGTGACTCAAACATGACTTAGACCTTGTTTTTGAAAAACTGTTTATTTCTGTATTTCATGATTGCAACTTGCTGATAAGTGTTAACAAGTGTTCCTTTCATCGAGTTTAAACATATACAGCAAAATGGTACTTACAGAGTGACCTTGTTTTTGAGAAACTGTTTATTTCTGTATTACATGATTGCAACTTGCTGAAAAGTGTTAACAGTGTTCCTTTCATCGAGTTTAAACAGTACAGCAAAAATGGTTCTTACAGAGTGCATCAAACATGATTTAGACCTTGTTTGTGAAAAACTATTTATTTCTGTATTTCATGATTGCAGCTTGCTGAAAAGTGTCAACAATGTTCCTTTCATCGAGCTTAAACAGTACAGCAAAATGGTACTTACAGAGTGACTCAAACATGACTTAGACCTTGTTTTTGAAAAACTGTTTATTTCTGTATTTCATGATTGCAACTTGCTGAAAAGTGTCAACAATGTTCCTTTCATCGAGTTTAAACAGTACAGCAAAATGGTACTTACAGAGTGACAAACTAGACCTTGTTTTTGAAAAACTGTTTATTTCTGTATTTCATGATTGCAACTTGCTGAAAAGTGTTAACAAGTGTTCCTTTCATCGAGTTTAAACAGTACAGCAAAATGGTACTTACAGAGTGACCTTGTTTTTGAGAAACTGTTTATTTCTGTATTACATGATTGCAACTTGCTGAAAAGTGTTAACAATGTTCCTTTCATCGAGTTTAAACAGTACAGCAAAAATGGTACTTACAGAGTGCATCAAACATGACTTAGACCTTGTTTGTGAAAAACTATTTATTTCTGTATTTCATGATTGCAGCTTGCTGAAAAGTGTTAACAATGTTCCTTTCATCGAGCTTAAACAGTACAGCAAAATGGTACTTACAGAGTGACTCAACTACTTCTTGTTTTTGAAAAACTGTTTATTTCTGTATTTCATGATTGCAACTTGCTGAAAAGTGTTAACAGTGTTCCTTTCATCGAGTTTAAACAGTACAGCAAAATGGTACTTACAGAGTGACCTTGTTTTTGAGAAACTATTTATTTCTGTATTACATGATTGCAACTTGCTGAAAAGTGTTAACAATGTTCCTTTCATCGAGTTTAAACAGTACAGCAAAAATGGTTCTTACAGAGTGCATTCAAACATGATTTAGACCTTGTTTTTGAAAAACTATTTATTTCTGTATTTCATGATTGCAACTTGCTGAAAAGTGTTAACAATGTTCCTTTCATCGAGCTTAAACAGTACAGCAAAATGGTACTTACAGAGTGACACTACTCTTGTTTTTGAAAAACTGTTTATTTCTGTATTTCATGATTGCAACTTGCTGAAAAGTGTTAACAGTGTTCCTTTCATCGAGTTTAAACAGTACAGCAAAATGGTACTTACAGAGTGCATCCACCTTGTTTTTGAGAAACTATTTATTTCTGTATTACATGATTGCAACTTGCTGAAAAGTGTTAACAATGTTCCTTTCATCGAGTTTAAACAGTACAGCAAAAATGGTACTTACAGAGTGCATTCAAACATGACTTAGACCTTGTTTTTGAAAAACTATTTATTTCTGTATTTCATGATTGCAACTTGCTGAAAAGTGTTAACAAGTGTTCCTTTCATCGAGCTTAAACAGTACAGCAAAATGGTACTTACAGAGTGACTCAACTGACTGCTTGTTTTTGAAAAACTGTTTATTTCTGTATTTCATGATTGCAACTTGCTGAAAAGTGTTAACAGTGTTCCTTTCATCGAGTTTAAACAGTACAGCAAAATGGTACTTACAGAGTGACCTTGTTTTTGAGAAACTATTTATTTCTGTATTACATGATTGCAACTTGCTGAAAAGTGTTAACAGTGTTCCTTTCATCGAGTTTAAACAGTACAGCAAAAATGGTTCTTACAGAGTGCATCAAACATGATTTAGACCTTGTTTGTGAAAAACTATTTATTTCTGTATTTCATGATTGCAACTTGCTGAAAAGTGTCAACAATGTTCCTTTCATCGAGCTTAAACAGTACAGCAAAATGGTACTTACAGAGTGACTCAAACATGACTTAGACCTTGTTTTTGAAAAACTGTTTATTTCTGTATTTCATGATTGCAACTTGCTGAAAAGTGTTAACAGTGTTCCTTTCATCGAGTTTAAACAGTACAGCAAAATGGTACTTACAGAGTGACCTTGTTTTTGAGAAACTGTTTATTTCTGTATTACATGATTGCAACTTGCTGAAAAGTGTTAACAGTGTTCCTTTCATCGAGTTTAAACAGTACAGCAAAAATGGTTCTTACAGAGTGCATCAAACATGATTTAGACCTTGTTTGTGAAAAACTATTTATTTCTGTATTTCATGATTGCAGCTTGCTGAAAAGTGTCAACAATGTTCCTTTCATCGAGCTTAAACAGTACAGCAAAATGGTACTTACAGAGTGACTCAAACATGACTTAGACCTTGTTTTTGAAAAACTGTTTATTTCTGTATTTCATGATTGCAACTTGCTGAAAAGTGTTAACAGTGTTCCTTTCATCGAGTTTAAACAGTACAGCAAAATGGTACTTACAAAGTGACCTTGTTTTTGAGAAACTGTTTATTTCTGTATTACATGATTGCAACTTGCTGAAAAGTGTTAACAGTGTTCCTTTCATCGAGTTTAAACAGTACAGCAAAAATGGTTCTTACAGAGTGCATCAAACATGATTTAGACCTTGTTTGTGAAAAACTATTTATTTCTGTATTTCATGATTGCAGCTTGCTGAAAAGTGTCAACAATGTTCCTTTCATCGAGCTTAAACAGTACAGCAAAATGGTACTTACAGAGTGACTCAAACATGACTTAGACCTTGTTTTTGAAAAACTGTTTATTTCTGTATTTCATGATTGCAACTTGCTGAAAAGTGTTAACAAGTGTTCCTTTCATCGAGTTTAAACAGTACAGCAAAATGGTACTTACAGAGTGACCTTGTTTTTGAGAAACTGTTTATTTCTGTATTACATGATTGCAACTTGCTGAAAAGTGTTAACAGTGTTCCTTTCATCGAGTTTAAACAGTACAGCAAAAATGGTTCTTACAGAGTGCATCAAACATGATTTAGACCTTGTTTGTGAAAAACTATTTATTTCTGTATTTCATGATTGCAGCTTGCTGAAAAGTGTCAACAATGTTCCTTTCATCGAGCTTAAACAGTACAGCAAAATGGTACTTACAGAGTGACTCAAACATGACTTAGACCTTGTTTTTGAAAAACTGTTTATTTCTGTATTTCATGATTGCAACTTGCTGAAAAGTGTTAACAATGTTCCTTTCATCGAGTTTAAACAGTACAGCAAAATGGTACTTACAGAGTGATCAAACCTTGTTTTTGAAAAACTGTTTATTTCTGTATTTCATGATTGCAACTTGCTGAAAAGTGTTAACAGTGTTCCTTTCATCGAGTTTAAACAGTACAGCAAAAATGGTTCTTACAGAGTGCATCGACCTTGTTTTGAAAAACTATTTATTTCTGTATTTCATGATTGCAACTTGCTGAAAAGTGTTAACAATGTTCCTTTCATCGAGCTTAAACAGTACAGCAAAATGGTACTTACAGAGTGACTCAAACATGATTAGACCTTGTTTTTGAAAAACTGTTTATTTCTGTATTTCATGATTGCAACTTGCTGAAAAGTGTTAACAATGTTCCTTTCATCGAGTTTAAACAGTACAGCAAAATGGTTCTTACAGAGTGCAAACATATTTGACCTTGTTTTTGAAAAACTATTTATTTCTGTATTTCATGATTGCAACTTGCTGAAAAGTGTTAACAATGTTCCTTTCATCGAGTTTAAACAGTACAGCAAAAATGGTACTTACAGAGTGACTCAAACACTTAGACCTTGTTTTTGAAAAACTATTTATTTCTGTATTTCATGATTGCAACTTGCTGAAAAGTGTTAACAATGTTCCTTTCATCGAGTTTAAACAGTACAGCAAAAATGGTACTTACAGAGTGATCAAACATATAGACCTTGTTTTTGAAAAACTATTTATTTCTGTATTTCATGATTGCATCTTGCTGAAAAGTGTTAACAGGGTTCCTTTCATCGAGTTTAAACAGTACAGCAAAATGGTACTTACAGAGTGACCTTGTTTTTGAAAAACTGTTTATTTCTGTATTTCATGATTGCAACTTGCTGAAAAGTGTTAACAGGGTTCCTTTCATCGAGTTTAAACAGTACAGCAAAATGGTACTTACAGAGTGACCTTGTTTTTGAGAAACTATTTATTTCTGTATTACATGATTGCAACTTGCTGAAAAGTGTTAACAGTGTTCCTTTCATCGAGTTTAAACAGTACAGCAAAAATGGTTCTTACAGAGTGCATCAAACATGATTTAGACCTTGTTTGTGAAAAACTATTTATTTCTGTATTTCATGATTGCAACTTGCTGAAAAGTGTCAACAATGTTCCTTTCATCGAGCTTAAACAGTACAGCAAAATGGTACTTACAGAGTGACTCAAACATGACTTAGACCTTGTTTTTGAAAAACTGTTTATTTCTGTATTTCATGATTGCAACTTGCTGAAAAGTGTTAACAGTGTTCCTTTCATCGAGTTTAAACAGTACAGCAAAATGGTACTTACAGAGTGACCTTGTTTTTGAGAAACTGTTTATTTCTGTATTACATGATTGCAACTTGCTGAAAAGTGTTAACAGTGTTCCTTTCATCGAGTTTAAACAGTACAGCAAAAATGGTTCTTACAGATTGCATCAAACATGATTTAGACCTTGTTTGTGAAAAACTATTTATTTCTGTATTTCATGATTGCAGCTTGCTGAAAAGTGTCAACAATGTTCCTTTCATCGAGCTTAAACAGTACAGCAAAATGGTACTTACAGAGTGACTCAAACATGACTTAGACCTTGTTTTTGAAAAACTGTTTATTTCTGTATTTCATGATTGCAACTTGCTGAAAAGTGTTAACAGGGTTCCTTTCATCGAGTTTAAACAGTACAGCAAAATGGTACTTACAAAGTGACCTTGTTTTTGAGAAACTGTTTATTTCTGTATTACATGATTGCAACTTGCTGAAAAGTGTTAACAGTGTTCCTTTCATCGAGTTTAAACAGTACAGCAAAAATGGTTCTTACAGAGTGCATCAAACATGATTTAGACCTTGTTTGTGAAAAACTATTTATTTCTGTATTTCATGATTGCAGCTTGCTGAAAAGTGTCAACAATGTTCCTTTCATCGAGCTTAAACAGTACTGCAAAATGGTACTTACAGAGTGATTCAAACATGACTTAGACCTTGTTTTTGAAAAACTGTTTATTTCTGTATTTCATGATTGCAACTTGCTGATAAGTGTTAACAAGTGTTCCTTTCATCGAGTTTAAACATATACAGCAAAATGGTACTTACAGAGTGACCTTGTTTTTGAGAAACTGTTTATTTCTGTATTACATGATTGCAACTTGCTGAAAAGTGTTAACAGTGTTCCTTTCATCGAGTTTAAACAGTACAGCAAAAATGGTTCTTACAGAGTGCATCAAACATGACTTAGACCTTGTTTTTGAAAAACTGTTTATTTCTGTATTTCATGATTGCAACTTGCTGAAAAGTGTTAACAGTGTTCCTTTCATCGAGTTTAAACAGTACAGCAAAATGGTACTTACAGAGTGATCAAACATGACTTAGACCTTGTTTTTGAAAAACTATTTATTTCTGTATTTCATGATTGCAACTTGCTGAAAAGTGTTAACAATGTTCCTTTCATCGAGTTTAAACAGTACAGCAAAATGGTACTTACAGAGTGACTCAAACATGATGACCTTGTTTTTGAAAAACTATTTATTTCTGTATTTCATGATTGCAACTTGCTGAAAAGTGTTAACAATGTTCCTTTCATCGAGTTTAAACAGTACAGCAAAATGGTACTTACAGAGTGACCGACCTTGTTTTTGAGAAACTGTTTATTTCTGTATTTCATGATTGCAACTTGCTGAAAAGTGTTAACAGTGTTCCTTTCATCGAGTTTAAACAGTACAGCAAAATGGTACTTACAGAGTGACCTTGTTTTTGAGAAACTGTTTATTTCTGTATTACATGATTGCAACTTGCTGAAAAGTGTTAACAATGTTCCTTTCATCGAGTTTAAACAGTACAGCAAAAATGGTTCTTACAGAGTGCATCAAACATGATTTAGACCTTGTTTGTGAAAAACTATTTATTTCTGTATTTCATGATTGCAGCTTGCTGAAAAGTGTCAACAATGTTCCTTTCATCGAGCTTAAACAGTACTGCAAAATGGTACTTACAGAGTGACTCAAACATGACTTAGACCTTGTTTTTGAAAAACTGTTTATTTCTGTATTTCATGATTGCAACTTGCTGAAAAGTGTTAACAGTGTTCCTTTCATCGAGTTTAAACAGTACAGCAAAATGGTACTTACAGAGTGACCTTGTTTTTGAGAAACTGTTTATTTCTGTATTACATGATTGCAACTTGCTGAAAAGTGTTAACAGTGTTCCTTTCATCGAGTTTAAACAGTACAGCAAAAATGGTTCTTACAGATTGCATCAAACATGATTTAGACCTTGTTTGTGAAAAACTATTTATTTCTGTATTTCATGATTGCAGCTTGCTGAAAAGTGTCAACAATGTTCCTTTCATCGAGCTTAAACAGTACAGCAAAATGGTACTTACAGAGTGACTCAAACATGACTTAGACCTTGTTTTTGAAAAACTGTTTATTTCTGTATTTCATGATTGCAACTTGCTGAAAAGTGTTAACAGTGTTCCTTTCATCGAGTTTAAACAGTACAGCAAAATGGTACTTACAGAGTGACCTTGTTTTTGAGAAACTGTTTATTTCTGTATTACATGATTGCAACTTGCTGAAAAGTGTTAACAGTGTTCCTTTCATCGAGTTTAAACAGTACAGCAAAAATGGTTCTTACAGAGTGCATCAAACATGATTTAGACCTTGTTTGTGAAAAACTATTTATTTCTGTATTTCATGATTGCAGCTTGCTGAAAAGTGTCAACAATGTTCCTTTCATCGAGCTTAAACAGTACAGCAAAATGGTACTTACAGAGTGACTCAAACATGACTTAGACCTTGTTTTTGAAAAACTGTTTATTTCTGTATTTCATGATTGCAACTTGCTGAAAAGTGTTAACAAGTGTTCCTTTCATCGAGTTTAAACAGTACAGCAAAATGGTACTTACAGAGTGACCTTGTTTTTGAGAAACTGTTTATTTCTGTATTACATGATTGCAACTTGCTGAAAAGTGTTAACAGTGTTCCTTTCATCGAGTTTAAACAGTACAGCAAAAATGGTTCTTACAGAGTGCATCAAACATGATTTAGACCTTGTTTGTGAAAAACTATTTATTTCTGTATTTCATGATTGCAGCTTGCTGAAAAGTGTTAACAGTGTTCCTTTCATCGAGTTTAAACAGTACAGCAAAAATGGTTCTTACAGAGTGAATCAAACATGATTTAGACCTTGTTTTTGAAAAACTATTTATTTCTGTATTTCATGATTGCAACTTGCTGAAAAGTGTTAACAATGTTCCTTTCATCGAGTTTAAACAGTACAGCAAAATGGTACTTACAGAGTGACCAAACATGACTTACCTTGTTTTTGAAAAACTGTTTATTTCTGTATTTCATGATTGCAACTTGCTGAAAAGTGTTAACAGTGTTCCTTTCATCGAGTTTAAACAGTACAGCAAAATGGTACTTACAGAGTGACCTTGTTTTTGAGAAACTGTTTATTTCTGTATTACATGATTGCAACTTGCTGAAAAGTGTTAACAGTGTTCCTTTCATCGAGTTTAAACAGTACAGCAAAAATGGTTCTTACAGAGTGCATCAAACATGATTTAGACCTTGTTTGTGAAAAACTATTTATTTCTGTATTTCATGATTGCAGCTTGCTGAAAAGTGTCAACAATGTTCCTTTCATCGAGCTTAAACAGTACAGCAAAATGGTACTTACAGAGTGACTCAAACATGACTTAGACCTTGTTTTTGAAAAACTGTTTATTTCTGTATTTCATGATTGCAACTTGCTGAAAAGTGTTAACAGTGTTCCTTTCATCGAGTTTAAACAGTACAGCAAAATGGTACTTACAGAGTGACCTTGTTTTTGAGAAACTGTTTATTTCTGTATTACATGATTGCAACTTGCTGAAAAGTGTTAACAGTGTTCCTTTCATCGAGTTTAAACAGTACAGCAAAAATGGTTCTTACAGAGTGCATCAAACATGATTTAGACCTTGTTTTTGAAAAACTATTTATTTCTGTATTTCATGATTGCAACTTGCTGAAAAGTGTCAACAATGTTCCTTTCATCGAGTTTAAACAGTACAGCAAAATGGTACTTACAGAGTGACCTTGTTTTTGAAAAACTATTTATTTCTGTATTTCATGATTGCAACTTGCTGAAAAGTGTTAACAATGTTCCTTTCATCGAGTTTAAACAGTACAGCAAAATGGTACTTACAGAGTGACAAACCTTGTTTTTGAAAAACTGTTTATTTCTGTATTACATGATTGCAACTTGCTGAAAAGTGTTAACAATGTTCCTTTCATCGAGTTTAAACAGTACAGCAAAATGGTTACTTACAGAGTGACCTTGTTTTTGAGAAACTGTTTATTTCTGTATTTCATGATTGCAACTTGCTGAAAAGTGTTAACAATGTTCCTTTCATCGAGTTTAAACAGTACAGCAAAATGGTACTTACAGAGTGACCTTGTTTTTGAGAAACTGTTTATTTCTGTATTTCATGATTGCAACTTGCTGAAAAGTGTTAACAATGTTCCTTTCATCGAGTTTAAACAGTACAGCAAAAATGGTTCTTACAGAGTGCTCCGACCTTGTTTTTGAAAAACTATTTATTTCTGTATTTCATGATTGCAACTTGCTGAAAAGTGTTAACAATGTTCCTTTCATCGAGTTTAAACAGTACAGCAAAATGGTACTTACAGAGTGACTCAAACATGACTTAACCTTGTTTTTGAAAAACTGTTTATTTCTGTATTTCATGATTGCAACTTGCTGAAAAGTGTTAACAGTGTTCCTTTCATCGAGTTTAAACAGTACAGCAAAATGGTACTTACAGAGTGACCTTGTTTTTGAGAAACTGTTTATTTCTGTATTACATGATTGCAACTTGCTGAAAAGTGTTAACAGTGTTCCTTTCATCGAGTTTAAACAGTACAGCAAAAATGGTTCTTACAGAGTGCATCAAACATGATTTAGACCTTGTTTGTGAAAAACTATTTATTTCTGTATTTCATGATTGCAACTTGCTGAAAAGTGTTAACAGTGTTCCTTTCATCGAGTTTAAACAGTACAGCAAAATGGTACTTACAGAGTGACTCAAACATGACTTAGACCTTGTTTTTGAAAAACTGTTTATTTCTGTATTTCATGATTGCAACTTGCTGAAAAGTGTTAACAAGTGTTCCTTTCATCGAGTTTAAACATATACAGCAAAATGGTACTTACAGAGTGACCTTGTTTTTGAGAAACTGTTTATTTCTGTATTACATGATTGCAACTTGCTGAAAAGTGTTAACAGTGTTCCTTTCATCGAGTTTAAACAGTACAGCAAAAATGGTTCTTACAGAGTGCATCAAACATGATTTAGACCTTGTTTTTGAAAAACTATTTATTTCTGTATTTCATGATTGCAACTTGCTGAAAAGTGTTAACAGTGTTCCTTTCATCGAGTTTAAACAGTACAGCAAAATGGTACTTACAGAGTGACTCAAACATGACTTAGACCTTGTTTGTGAAAAACTATTTATTTCTGTATTTCATGATTGCAGCTTGCTGAAAAGTGTCAACAATGTTCCTTTCATCGAGTTTAAACAGTACAGCAAAATGGTACTTACAGAGTGACCTTGTTTTTGAGAAACTGTTTATTTCTGTATTACATGATTGCAACTTGCTGAAAAGTGTTAACAGTGTTCCTTTCATCGAGTTTAAACAGTACAGCAAAATGGTACTTACAGAGTGACCTTGTTTTTGAGAAACTGTTTATTTCTGTATTACATGATTGCAACTTGCTGAAAAGTGTTAACAGTGTTCCTTTCATCGAGTTTAAACAGTACAGCAAAAATGGTTCTTACAGAGTGCATCAAACATGATTTAGACCTTGTTTGTGAAAAACTATTTATTTCTGTATTTCATGATTGCAGCTTGCTGAAAAGTGTCAACAATGTTCCTTTCATCGAGCTTAAACAGTACAGCAAAATGGTACTTACAGAGTGACTCAAACATGACTTAGACCTTGTTTTTGAAAAACTGTTTATTTCTGTATTTCATGATTGCAACTTGCTGAAAAGTGTTAACAGTGTTCCTTTCATCGAGTTTAAACAGTACAGCAAAATGGTACTTACAGAGTGACCTTGTTTTTGAGAAACTGTTTATTTCTGTATTACATGATTGCAACTTGCTGAAAAGTGTCAACAATGTTCCTTTCATCGAGTTTAAACAGTACAGCAAAAATGGTACTTACAGAGTGATTCAAACATGATTTAGACCTTGTTTTTGAAAAACTGTTTATTTCTGTATTTCATGATTGCAACTTGCTGAAAAGTGTTAACAGTGTTCCTTTCATCGAGTTTAAACAGTACAGCAAAATGGTACTTACAGAGTGACCTTGTTTTTGAGAAACTATTTATTTCTGTATTTCATGATTGCAACTTGCTGAAAAGTGTTAACAATGTTCCTTTCATCGAGTTTAAACAGTACAGCAAAAATGGTTCTTACAGAGTGACTCAAACATGATTTAGACCTTGTTTTTGAAAAACTATTTATTTCTGTATTTCATGATTGCAACTTGCTGAAAAGTGTTAACAATGTTCCTTTCATCGAGTTTAAACAGTACAGCAAAATGGTACTTACAGAGTGACTCACATAGACTTGTTTTTGAAAAACTGTTTATTTCTGTATTTCATGATTGCAGCTTGCTGAAAAGTGTCAACAATGTTCCTTTCATCGAGCTTAAACAGTACTGCAAAATGGTACTTACAAAGTGACCTTGTTTTTGAGAAACTGTTTATTTCTGTATTACATGATTGCAACTTGCTGAAAAGTGTTAACAGTGTTCCTTTCATCGAGTTTAAACAGTACAGCAAAAATGGTTCTTACAGAGTGCATCAAACATGATTTAGACCTTGTTTGTGAAAAACTATTTATTTCTGTATTTCATGATTGCAGCTTGCTGAAAAGTGTCAACAATGTTCCTTTCATCGAGCTTAAACAGTACAGCAAAATGGTACTTACAGAGTGACTCAAACATGACTTAGACCTTGTTTTTGAAAAACTGTTTATTTCTGTATTTCATGATTGCAACTTGCTGATAAGTGTTAACAAGTGTTCCTTTCATCGAGTTTAAACATTACAGCAAAATGGTACTTACAGAGTGACCTTGTTTTTGAGAAACTGTTTATTTCTGTATTACATGATTGCAACTTGCTGAAAAGTGTTAACAGTGTTCCTTTCATCGAGTTTAAACAGTACAGCAAAAATGGTTCTTACAGAGTGCATCAAACATGATTTAGACCTTGTTTTTGAAAAACTGTTTATTTCTGTATTTCATGATTGCAACTTGCTGAAAAGTGTTAACAGTGTTCCTTTCATCGAGCTTAAACAGTACAGCAAAATGGTACTTACAGAGTGCATCAAACATGACTTAGACCTTGTTTTTGAAAAACTATTTATTTCTGTATTTCATGATTGCAGCTTGCTGAAAAGTGTCAACAATGTTCCTTTCATCGAGCTTAAACAGTACAGCAAAATGGTACTTACAGAGTGACCAAACATACTTACCTTGTTTTTGAAAAACTGTTTATTTCTGTATTTCATGATTGCAACTTGCTGAAAAGTGTTAACAGTGTTCCTTTCATCGAGTTTAAACAGTACAGCAAAATGGTACTTACAGAGTGACCTTGTTTTTGAGAAACTGTTTATTTCTGTATTACATGATTGCAACTTGCTGAAAAGTGTTAACAATGTTCCTTTCATCGAGTTTAAACAGTACAGCAAAAATGGTACTTACAGAGTGCATTCAAACATGACTTAGACCTTGTTTTTGAAAAACTATTTATTTCTGTATTTCATGATTGCAACTTGCTGAAAAGTGTTAACAATGTTCCTTTCATCGAGTTTAAACAGTACAGCAAAATGGTACTTACAGAGTGACTCCTGACTTCTTGTTTTTGAAAAACTGTTTATTTCTGTATTTCATGATTGCAACTTGCTGAAAAGTGTTAACAGTGTTCCTTTCATCGAGTTTAAACAGTACAGCAAAATGGTACTTACAGAGTGACCTTGTTTTTGAGAAACTGTTTATTTCTGTATTACATGATTGCAACTTGCTGAAAAGTGTTAACAGTGTTCCTTTCATCGAGTTTAAACAGTACAGCAAAAATGGTACTTACAGAGTGAATCAAACATGACTTAGACCTTGTTTTTGAAAAACTATTTATTTCTGTATTTCATGATTGCAGCTTGCTGAAAAGTGTTAACAATGTTCCTTTCATCGAGCTTAAACAGTACAGCAAAATGGTACTTACAGAGTGACTCAAACTGACTTAGACCTTGTTTTTGAAAAACTGTTTATTTCTGTATTTCATGATTGCAACTTGCTGAAAAGTGTTAACAGTGTTCCTTTCATCGAGTTTAAACAGTACAGCAAAATGGTACTTACAGAGTGACCTTGTTTTTGAGAAACTGTTTATTTCTGTATTACATGATTGCAACTTGCTGAAAAGTGTTAACAGTGTTCCTTTCATCGAGTTTAAACAGTACAGCAAAAATGGTACTTACAGAGTGCATCAAACATGACTTAGACCTTGTTTGTGAAAAACTATTTATTTCTGTATTTCATGATTGCAGCTTGCTGAAAAGTGTCAACAATGTTCCTTTCATCGAGCTTAAACAGTACAGCAAAATGGTACTTACAGAGTGACTCAAACATGCTTGCTTGTTTTTGAAAAACTGTTTATTTCTGTATTTCATGATTGCAACTTGCTGAAAAGTGTTAACAGTGTTCCTTTCATCGAGTTTAAACAGTACAGCAAAATGGTACTTACAGAGTGACCTTGTTTTTGAGAAACTGTTTATTTCTGTATTACATGATTGCAACTTGCTGAAAAGTGTTAACAGTGTTCCTTTCATCGAGTTTAAACAGTACAGCAAAAATGGTTCTTACAGAGTGCATCAAACATGATTTAGACCTTGTTTGTGAAAAACTATTTATTTCTGTATTTCATGATTGCAGCTTGCTGAAAAGTGTCAACAATGTTCCTTTCATCGAGCTTAAACAGTACAGCAAAATGGTACTTACAGAGTGACTCAAACATGACTTAGACCTTGTTTTTGAAAAACTGTTTATTTCTGTATTTCATGATTGCAACTTGCTGAAAAGTGTTAACAGTGTTCCTTTCATCGAGTTTAAACAGTACAGCAAAATGGTACTTACAGAGTGACCTTGTTTTTGAGAAACTGTTTATTTCTGTATTACATGATTGCAACTTGCTGAAAAGTGTTAACAGTGTTCCTTTCATCGAGTTTAAACAGTACAGCAAAAATGGTTCTTACAGAGTGCATCAAACATGATTTAGACCTTGTTTGTGAAAAACTATTTATTTCTGTATTTCATGATTGCAGCTTGCTGAAAAGTGTCAACAATGTTCCTTTCATCGAGCTTAAACAGTACAGCAAAATGGTACTTACAGAGTGACTCAAACATGACTTAGACCTTGTTTTTGAAAAACTGTTTATTTCTGTATTTCATGATTGCAACTTGCTGAAAAGTGTTAACAGTGTTCCTTTCATCGAGTTTAAACAGTACAGCAAAATGGTACTTACAGAGTGACCTTGTTTTTGAGAAACTGTTTATTTCTGTATTACATGATTGCAACTTGCTGAAAAGTGTTAACAGTGTTCCTTTCATCGAGTTTAAACAGTACAGCAAAAATGGTTCTTACAGAGTGCATCAAACATGACTTAGACCTTGTTTTTGAAAAACTGTTTATTTCTGTATTTCATGATTGCAGCTTGCTGAAAAGTGTCAACAATGTTCCTTTCATCGAGCTTAAACAGTACAGCAAAATGGTACTTACAGAGTGACCTACCTTGTTTTTGAGAAACTGTTTATTTCTGTATTTCATGATTGCAACTTGCTGAAAAGTGTTAACAGTGTTCCTTTCATCGAGTTTAAACAGTACAGCAAAATGGTACTTACAGAGTGACCTTGTTTTTGAGAAACTGTTTATTTCTGTATTACATGATTGCAACTTGCTGAAAAGTGTTAACAGTGTTCCTTTCATCGAGTTTAAACAGTACAGCAAAAATGGTTCTTACAGAGTGCATCAAACATGATTTAGACCTTGTTTGTGAAAAACTGTTTATTTCTGTATTTCATGATTGCAGCTTGCTGAAAAGTGTCAACAATGTTCCTTTCATCGAGCTTAAACAGTACAGCAAAATGGTACTTACAGAGTGACCTTGTTTTTGAAAAACTGTTTATTTCTGTATTACATGATTGCAACTTGCTGAAAAGTGTTAACAGTGTTCCTTTCATCGAGTTTAAACAGTACAGCAAAAATGGTACTTACAGAGTGCATCAAACATGATTTAGACCTTGTTTTTGAAAAACTATTTATTTCTGTATTTCATGATTGCAACTTGCTGAAAAGTGTTAACAATGTTCCTTTCATCGAGCTTAAACAGTACAGCAAAATGGTACTTACAGAGTGACTCAACATACTTAGACCTTGTTTTTGAGAAACTGTTTATTTCTGTATTTCATGATTGCAACTTGCTGAAAAGTGTTAACAGTGTTCCTTTCATCGAGTTTAAACAGTACAGCAAAATGGTACTTACAGAGTGAGACCTTGTTTTTGAGAAACTGTTTATTTCTGTATTACATGATTGCAACTTGCTGAAAAGTGTTAACAGTGTTCCTTTCATCGAGTTTAAACAGTACAGCAAAAATGGTTCTTACAGAGTGCATCAAACATGATTTAGACCTTGTTTGTGAAAAACTATTTATTTCTGTATTTCATGATTGCAGCTTGCTGAAAAGTGTCAACAATGTTCCTTTCATCGAGCTTAAACAGTACTGCAAAATGGTACTTACAGAGTGACTCAAACATGACTTAGACCTTGTTTTTGAAAAACTGTTTATTTCTGTATTTCATGATTGCAACTTGCTGATAAGTGTTAACAAGTGTTCCTTTCATCGAGTTTAAACAGTACAGCAAAATGGTACTTACAGAGTGACCTTGTTTTTGAGAAACTGTTTATTTCTGTATTACATGATTGCAACTTGCTGAAAAGTGTTAACAGTGTTCCTTTCATCGAGTTTAAACAGTACAGCAAAAATGGTACTTACAGAGTGCATCAAACATGATTTAGACCTTGTTTGTGAAAAACTGTTTATTTCTGTATTTCATGATTGCAGCTTGCTGAAAAGTGTCAACAATGTTCCTTTCATCGAGCTTAAACAGTACAGCAAAATGGTACTTACAGAGTGACTCAACATGATTAGACCTTGTTTTTGAGAAACTGTTTATTTCTGTATTACATGATTGCAACTTGCTGAAAAGTGTTAACAGTGTTCCTTTCATCGAGTTTAAACAGTACAGCAAAATGGTACTTACAGAGTGACCTTGTTTTTGAGAAACTGTTTATTTCTGTATTACATGATTGCAACTTGCTGAAAAGTGTTAACAGTGTTCCTTTCATCGAGTTTAAACAGTACAGCAAAATGGTACTTACAGAGTGATGACTTAGACCTTGTTTTTGAAAAACTGTTTATTTCTGTATTTCATGATTGCAACTTGCTGAAAAGTGTTAACAGTGTTCCTTTCATCGAGTTTAAACAGTACAGCAAAATGGTACTTACAGATGATTTAGACCTTGTTTTTGAAAAACTATTTATTTCTGTATTTCATGATTGCAGCTTGCTGAAAAGTGTCAACAATGTTCCTTTCATCGAGCTTAAACAGTACAGCAAAATGGTACTTACAGAGTGATTCAAACATGACTTAGACCTTGTTTTTGAAAAACTGTTTATTTCTGTATTTCATGATTGCAACTTGCTGAAAAGTGTTAACAGTGTTCCTTTCATCGAGTTTAAACAGTACAGCAAAATGGTACTTACAGAGTGACCTTGTTTTTGAGAAACTGTTTATTTCTGTATTACATGATTGCAACTTGCTGAAAAGTGTTAACAGTGTTCCTTTCATCGAGTTTAAACAGTACAGCAAAAATGGTTCTTACAGAGTGCACAACATTAGACCTTGTTTTTGAGAAACTATTTATTTCTGTATTACATGATTGCAGCTTGCTGAAAAGTGTCAACAATGTTCCTTTCATCGAGCTTAAACAGTACAGCAAAATGGTACTTACAGAGTGACTCAAACATGACTTAGACCTTGTTTTTGAAAAACTGTTTATTTCTGTATTTCATGATTGCAACTTGCTGAAAAGTGTTAACAGTGTTCCTTTCATCGAGTTTAAACAGTACAGCAAAATGGTACTTACAGAGTGACCTTGTTTTTGAGAAACTGTTTATTTCTGTATTACATGATTGCAACTTGCTGAAAAGTGTTAACAGTGTTCCTTTCATCGAGTTTAAACAGTACAGCAAAATGGTACTTACAGAGTGACCTTGTTTTTGAGAAACTGTTTATTTCTGTATTTCATGATTGCAGCTTGCTGAAAAGTGTCAACAATGTTCCTTTCATCGAGCTTAAACAGTACAGCAAAATGGTACTTACAGAGTGACTCAAACATGACTTAGACCTTGTTTTTGAAAAACTGTTTATTTCTGTATTTCATGATTGCAACTTGCTGAAAAGTGTTAACAGTGTTCCTTTCATCGAGTTTAAACAGTACAGCAAAATGGTACTTACAGAGTGACCTTGTTTTTGAGAAACTGTTTATTTCTGTATTACATGATTGCAACTTGCTGAAAAGTGTTAACAGTGTTCCTTTCATCGAGTTTAAACAGTACAGCAAAAATGGTTCTTACAGAGTGCATCAAACATGATTTAGACCTTGTTTGTGAAAAACTATTTATTTCTGTATTTCATGATTGCAGCTTGCTGAAAAGTGTCAACAATGTTCCTTTCATCGAGCTTAAACAGTACAGCAAAATGGTACTTACAGAGTGACTCAAACATGACTTAGACCTTGTTTTTGAAAAACTGTTTATTTCTGTATTTCATGATTGCAACTTGCTGAAAAGTGTTAACAGGGTTCCTTTCATCGAGTTTAAACAGTACAGCAAAATGGTACTTACAGAGTGACCTTGTTTTTGAGAAACTGTTTATTTCTGTATTACATGATTGCAACTTGCTGAAAAGTGTTAACAGTGTTCCTTTCATCGAGTTTAAACAGTACAGCAAAAATGGTTCTTACAGAGTGAATCAAACATGACTTAGACCTTGTTTTTGAAAAACTATTTATTTCTGTATTTCATGATTGCAGCTTGCTGAAAAGTGTCAACAATGTTCCTTTCATCGAGCTTAAACAGTACAGCAAAATGGTACTTACAGAGTGCCTCAAACATGATTAGACCTTGTTTTGAAAAACTGTTTATTTCTGTATTTCATGATTGCAACTTGCTGAAAAGTGTCAACAATGTTCCTTTCATCGAGCTTAAACAGTACAGCAAAATGGTACTTACAGAGTGATCCATTTACCTTGTTTTTGAAAAACTGTTTATTTCTGTATTTCATGATTGCAACTTGCTGAAAAGTGTTAACAGTGTTCCTTTCATCGAGTTTAAACAGTACAGCAAAATGGTACTTACAGAGTGACCTTGTTTTTGAGAAACTGTTTATTTCTGTATTACATGATTGCAACTTGCTGAAAAGTGTTAACAGTGTTCCTTTCATCGAGTTTAAACAGTACAGCAAAAATGGTACTTACAGAGTGCACAAGACCTTGTTTTTGAGAAACTATTTATTTCTGTATTTCATGATTGCAGCTTGCTGAAAAGTGTCAACAATGTTCCTTTCATCGAGCTTAAACAGTACAGCAAAATGGTACTTACAGAGTGACTCAAACATGACTTAGACCTTGTTTTTGAAAAACTGTTTATTTCTGTATTTCATGATTGCAACTTGCTGAAAAGTGTTAACAGTGTTCCTTTCATCGAGTTTAAACAGTACAGCAAAATGGTACTTACAGAGTGACCTTGTTTTTGAGAAACTGTTTATTTCTGTATTACATGATTGCAACTTGCTGAAAAGTGTTAACAGGGTTCCTTTCATCGAGTTTAAACAGTACAGCAAAAATGGTTCTTACAGAGTGCATCCTACCTTGTTTTTGAGAAACTGTTTATTTCTGTATTACATGATTGCAACTTGCTGAAAAGTGTCAACAATGTTCCTTTCATCGAGCTTAAACAGTACAGCAAAATGGTACTTACAGAGTGACCTTGTTTTTGAGAAACTGTTTATTTCTGTATTACATGATTGCAACTTGCTGAAAAGTGTTAACAGTGTTCCTTTCATCGAGTTTAAACAGTACAGCAAAATGGTACTTACAGAGTGCAAACAGACTTAGACCTTGTTTTTGAAAAACTGTTTATTTCTGTATTTCATGATTGCAACTTGCTGAAAAGTGTTAACAATGTTCCTTTCATCGAGTTTAAACAGTACAGCAAAATGGTACTTACAGAGTGACTCAAACATGACTTAGACCTTGTTTTTGAAAAACTGTTTATTTCTGTATTTCATGATTGCAACTTGCTGAAAAGTGTTAACAGTGTTCCTTTCATCGAGTTTAAACAGTACAGCAAAATGGTACTTACAGAGTGACCTTGTTTTTGAGAAACTGTTTATTTCTGTATTACATGATTGCAACTTGCTGAAAAGTGTTAACAGTGTTCCTTTCATCGAGTTTAAACAGTACAGCAAAATGGTACTTACAGAGTGACCTTGTTTTTGAGAAACTGTTTATTTCTGTATTACATGATTGCAACTTGCTGAAAAGTGTTAACAGTGTTCCTTTCATCGAGTTTAAACAGTACAGCAAAATGGTACTTACAGAGTGATTCAAACATGACTTAGACCTTGTTTTTGAAAAACTGTTTATTTCTGTATTTCATGATTGCAGCTTGCTGAAAAGTGTCAACAATGTTCCTTTCATCGAGCTTAAACAGTACAGCAAAATGGTACTTACAGAGTGACTCAAACATGACTTAGACCTTGTTTTTGAAAAACTGTTTATTTCTGTATTTCATGATTGCAACTTGCTGAAAAGTGTTAACAGTGTTCCTTTCATCGAGTTTAAACAGTACAGCAAAATGGTTCTTACAGAGTGACCTTGTTTTTGAGAAACTGTTTATTTCTGTATTACATGATTGCAACTTGCTGAAAAGTGTTAACAGGGTTCCTTTCATCGAGTTTAAACAGTACAGCAAAATGGTACTTACAGAGTGACCTTGTTTTTGAGAAACTGTTTATTTCTGTATTACATGATTGCAACTTGCTGAAAAGTGTTAACAGTGTTCCTTTCATCGAGTTTAAACAGTACAGCAAAAATGGTTCTTACAGAGTGCATCAAACATGATTTAGACCTTGTTTGTGAAAAACTATTTATTTCTGTATTTCATGATTGCAGCTTGCTGAAAAGTGTCAACAATGTTCCTTTCATCGAGCTTAAACAGTACAGCAAAATGGAACTTACAGAGAGACTCAAACATGACTTAGACCTTGTTTTTGAAAAACTGTTTATTTCTGTATTTCATGATTGCAACTTGCTGAAAAGTGTTAACAGGGTTCCTTTCATCGAGTTTAAACAGTACAGCAAAATGGTACTTACAGAGTAACCTTGTTTTTGAAAAACTGTTTATTTCTGTATTTCATGATTGCATCTTGCTGAAAAGTGTTAACAGTGTTCCTTTCATCGAGTTTAAACAGTACAGCAAAATGGTACTTACAGAGTAAAAGACCTTGTTTTTGAAAAACTGTTTATTTCTGTATTACATGATTGCAACTTGCTGAAAAGTGTTAACAGTGTTCCTTTCATCGAGTTTAAACAGTACAGCAAAATGGTACTTACAGAGTGATTCAAACATGACTTAGACCTTGTTTTTGAAAAACTGTTTATTTCTGTATTTCATGATTGCATCTTGCTGAAAAGTGTTAACAGGGTTCCTTTCATCGAGTTTAAACAGTACAGCAAAAATGGTTCTTACAGAGTGCATCAAACATGATTTAGACCTTGTTTGTGAAAAACTGTTTATTTCTGTATTTCATGATTGCAGCTAGCTGAAAAGTGTCAACAGTGTTCCTTTCATCGAGCTTAAACAGTACAGCAAAATGGTACTTACTTACAGACTGACCTTGTTTTTGAGAAACTGTTTATTTCTGTATTACATGATTGCAACTTGCTGAAAAGTGTTAACAGGGTTCCTTTCATCGAGTTTAAACAGTACAGCAAAATGGTACTTACAGAGTGACCTTGTTTTTGAGAAACTGTTTATTTCTGTATTACATGATTGCAACTTGCTGAAAAGTGTTAACAGTGTTCCTTTCATCGAGTTTAAACAGTACAGCAAAAATGGTTCTTACAGAGTGCATCAAACATGATTTAGACCTTGTTTGTGAAAAACTATTTATTTCTGTATTTCATGATTGCAGCTTGCTGAAAAGTGTCAACAATGTTCCTTTCATCGAGCTTAAACAGTACTGCAAAATGGTACTTACAGAGTGACTCAAACATGAAATAGACCTTGTTTTTGAAAAACTGTTTATTTCTGTATTACATGATTGCAATTTGCTGAAAAGTGTTAACAGGGTTCCTTTCATCGAGTTTAAACAGTACAGCAAAATGGTACTTACAGAATGACCTTGTTTTTGAAAAACGGTTTATTTCTGTATTACATGATTGCAACTTGCTGAAAAGTGTTAACAGTGTTCCTTTTCATCGAGTTAAATCATGTTTGAGTCACTCTGTAAGTACAATTTTGCTGTACAGCTTACTCCTGATGATAGGAACACTATTGACACTTTTCAGCAAGTTGCAGTTATGAAATACAGAAGAAAACTGTTTTTCAAAAACAAGGTCTACATCATGTTTGAGTCACTCTGTAAGTACCGTTGTTGCCGTACTGCTTAATCCAGATGATTTGAACACTGTTGACTCTTTTCAGCAAGTTGCAATCATGAAATACAGAAATAAACAGTTTTTCATGAACAAGGTCTAAATCATGATTGAGACACTCTGTATCATTGTTGCCGTACTGCTTAATCCAGATGATAGGAACACTGTTGACACTTTTCAGCAAGTTGCAATCATGAAATACAGAGATAAACAGTTTTTCATGAACAACATTTAATTCATGTTTGAGTCACTCTGGTACCATTTTGCTGTGCTGTTTAAAATTGATGATAGGAACACTGTTGACACTTTTCAGCAAGTTGCAATCATGAAATACAGAAATAAACCGTTTTTCATAAACAAGGTCTAAATCATGTTTGAGTCACTCTGTAAGTACCATTGTTGCCGTACTGCTTAATCCAGATGATAGGAACACTGTTGACACTTTTCAGCAAGTTGCAATCATGAAATACAGAAATAAACAGTTTTTCAAAAACAAGGTCTAAATCATGATTGAGTCACTCTGTAAGTACCATTTTGCTGTACTGTTTAAAATCGATGATTGGAACATTGTTGACACTTTTCAACCAGTTGCAATCATGAAATTCAGAAGAAAACTGTTTTTCAAAAACAAGGTCTACATCATGTTTGAGTCACTCTGTAAGTACCATTGTTGCCGTACTGCTTAATCCAGATGATTTGAACACTGTTGACTCTTTTCAGCAAGTTGCAATCATGAAATACAGAAATAAACAGTTTTTCAAAAACAAGGTCTAAATCGTGTTTGAGTCACTCTGTAAGTACCATTTTGCTGTACTGTTTAAAATCGATGATAGGAACGTTGACACTTTTCAGCAAGTTGCAATCATGAAATACAGAGATAAACAGTTTTTCATGAACAACATTTAATTCATGTTTGAGTCACTCTGTAAGTACAATTTTGCTGTACAGCTTACTCCTGATGATAGGAACACTGTTGACACTTTTCAGCAAGTTGCAGTTATGAAATACAGAAATAAACTGTTTTTCAAAAACAAGGTCTAAATCATGGTTGAGTCACTCTGTAAGTACCATTGTTGCCGTACTGCTTAATCCAGATGATAGGAACACTGTTTACACTTTTCAGCAAGTTGCAATCATGAAATACAGAAATAAACAGTTTTTCAAAAACAAGGTCTAAATCATGATTGAGTCACTCTGTAAGTACCATTTTGCTGTACTTTTTAAAATCGATGATTGGAACATTGTTGACACTTTTCAACCAGTTGCAATCATGAAATTCAGAAGAAAACTGTTTTTCAAAAACAAGGTCTACATCATGTTTGAGTCACTCTGTAAGTACCATTGTTGCCGTACTGCTTAATCCAGATGATTTGAACACTGTTGATTCTTTTCAGCAAGTTGCAATCATGAAATACAGAAATAAACAGTTTTTCATGAACAAGGTCTAAATCATGATTGAGACACTCTGTATCATTGTTGCCGTACTGCTTAATCCAGATGATAGGAACACTGTTGACACTTTTCAGCAAGTTGCAATCATGAAATACAGAGATAAACAGTTTTTCATGAACAACATTTAATTCATTTTTGAGTCACTCTGTAAGTACCATTTTGCTGTGCTGTTTAAAATTGATGATAGGAACACTGTTGACACTTTTCAGCAAGTTGCAATCATGAAATACAGAAATAAACCGTTTTTCATAAACAAGGTCTAAATCATGTTTGAGTCACTCTGTAAGTACAATTTTGCTGTACAGCTTACTCCTTCCTGATGATAGGAACACTGTTGACACTTTTCAGCAAGTTGCAGTTATGAAATACAGAAATAAACTGTTTTTCAAAACAAGGTCTAAATCATGGTTGAGTCACTCTGTAAGTACCATTGTTGCCGTACTGCTTAATCCAGATGATAGGAACACTGTTTACACTTTTCAGCAAGTTGCAATCATGAAATACAGAAATAAACAGTTTTTCAAAAACAAGGTCTAAATCATGATTGAGTCACTCTGTAAGTACCATTTTGCTGTACTTTTTAAAATCGATGATTGGAACATTGTTGACACTTTTCAACCAGTTGCAATCATGAAATTCAGAAGAAAACTGTTTTTCAAAAACAAGGTCTACATCATGTTTGAGTCACTCTGTAAGTACCATTGTTGCCGTACTGCTTAATCCAGATGATTTGAACACTGTTGATTCTTTTCAGCAAGTTGCAATCATGAAATACAGAAATAAACAGTTTTTCATGAACAAGGTCTAAATCATGATTGAGACACTCTGTATCATTGTTGCCGTACTGCTTAATCCAGATGATAGGAACACTGTTGACACTTTTCAGCAAGTTGCAATCATGAAATACAGAGATAAACAGTTTTTCATGAACAACATTTAATTCATTTTTGAGTCACTCTGTAAGTACCATTTTGCTGTGCTGTTTAAAATTGATGATAGGAACACTGTTGACACTTTTCAGCAAGTTGCAATCATGAAATACAGAAATAAACCGTTTTTCATAAACAAGGTCTAAATCATGTTTGAGTCACTCTGTAAGTACAATTTTGCTGTACAGCTTACTCCTTCCTGATGATAGGAACACTGTTGACACTTTTCAGCAAGTTGCAGTTATGAAATACAGAAATAAACTGTTTTTCAAAAACAAGGTCTAAATCATGGTTGAGTCACTCTGTAAGTACCATTGTTGCCGTACTGCTTAATCCAGATGATAGGAACACTGTTTACACTTTTCAGCAAGTTGCAATCATGAAATACAGAAATAAACAGTTTTTCAAAAACAAGGTCTAAATCATGATTGAGTCACTCTGTAAGTACCATTTTGCTGTACTTTTTAAAATCGATGATTGGAACATTGTTGACACTTTTCAACCAGTTGCAATCATGAAATTCAGAAGAAAACTGTTTTCAAAAACAAGGTCTACATCATGTTTGAGTCACTCTGTAAGTACCATTGTTGCCGTACTGCTTAATCCAGATGATTTGAACACTGTTGATTCTTTTCAGCAAGTTGCAATCATGAAATACAGAAATAAACAGTTTTTCATGAACAAGGTCTAAATCATGATTGAGACACTCTGTATCATTGTTGCCGTACTGCTTAATCCAGATGATAGGAACACTGTTGACACTTTTCAGCAAGTTGCAATCATGAAATACAGAGATAAACAGTTTTTCATGAACAACATTTAATTCATTTTTGAGTCACTCTGTAAGTACCATTTTGCTGTGCTGTTTAAAATTGATGATAGGAACACTGTTGACACTTTTCAGCAAGTTGCAATCATGAAATACAGAAATAAACCGTTTTTCATAAACAAGGTCTAAATCATGTTTGAGTCACTCTGTAAGTACAATTTTGCTGTACAGCTTACTCCTTCCTGATGATAGGAACACTGTTGACACTTTTCAGCAAGTTGCAGTTATGAAATACAGAAATAAACTGTTTTTCAAAAACAAGGTCTAAATCATGGTTGAGTCACTCTGTAAGTACCATTGTTGCCGTACTGCTTAATCCAGATGATAGGAACAGTGTTGACACTTTTCAGCAAGTTGCAATCATGAAATACAGAAATAAACAGTTTTTCATGAACAAGGTCTAAATCATGTTTGAGACACTCTGTATCATTGTTGCCGTACTGCTTAATCCAGATGATAGGAACACTGTTGACACTATTCAGCAAGTTGCAATCATGAAATACAGAGATAAACAGTTTTTCATGAACAACATTTAATTCATGTTTGAGTCACTCTGTAAGTACCATTGTTGCCGTACTGCTTAATCCAGATGATAGGAACACTGTTTACACTTTTCAGCAAGTTGCAATCATGAAATACAGAGATAAACAGTTTTTCATGAACAACATTTAATTCATGTTTGAGTCACTCTGTAAGTACCATTTTGCTGTACTGTTTAAAGTTGATGATAGGAACACTGTTGACACTTTTCAGCAAGTTGCAATCATGAAATACAGAAATAAACAGTTTTTCAAAAACAAGGTCTACATCATGTTTGAGTCACTCTGTAAGTACCATTGTTGCCGTACTGCTTAATCCAGATGATTTGAACACTGTTGACTCTTTTCAGCAAGTTGCAATCATGAAATACAGAAATAAACAGTTTTTCAAAAACAAGGTCACTCTGTAAGTACCATTTTTCTGTACTGTTTAAACTCGATGAAAGGAACACTTGTTAACACTTATCAGCAAGTTGCAATCATGAAATACAGAAATAAACCGTTTTTCATAAACAAGGTCTAAATCATGTTTGAGTCACTCTGTAAGTACCATTTTGCTGTACAGCTTACTCCTGATGATAGGAACACTGTTGACACTTTTCAGCAAGTTGCAGTTATGAAATACAGAAATAAACTGTTTTTCAAAAACAAGGTCTAAATCATGGTTGAGTCACTCTGTAAGTACCATTGTTGCCGTACTGCTTAATACAGATGATAGGAACACTGTTTACACTTTTCAGCAAGTTGCAATCATGAAATACAGAAATAAACAGTTTTTCAAAAACAAGGTCTAAATCATGATTGAGTCACTCTGTAAGTACCATTTTGCTGTACTTTTAAAATCGATGATTGGAACATTGTTGACACTTTTCAACCAGTTGCAATCATGAAATTCAGAAGAAAACTGTTTTTCAAAAACAAGGTCTACATCATGTTTGAGTCACTCTGTAAGTACCGTTGTTGCCGTACTGCTTAATCCAGATGATTTGAACACTGTTGACTCTTTTCAGCAAGTTGCAATCATGAAATACAGAAATAAACAGTTTTTCATGAACAAGGTCTAAATCATGATTGAGACACTCTGTATCATTGTTGCCGTACTGCTTAATCCAGATGATAGGAACACTGTTGACACTTTTCAGCAAGTTGCAATCATGAAATACAGAAATAAACAGTTTTTCAAAAACAAGGTCTAAATCATGATTGAGTCACTCTGTAAGTACCATTTTGCTGTACTGTTTAAAATCGATGATTGGAACATTGTTGACACTTTTCAACCAGTTGCAATCATGAAATTCAGAAGAAAACTGTTTTTCAAAAACAAGGTCTACATCATGTTTGAGTCACTCTGTAAGTACCATTGTTGCCGTACTGCTTAATCCAG
This sequence comes from Salmo salar, assembly GCF_905237065.1. Lineage (NCBI taxonomy): Eukaryota > Metazoa > Chordata > Actinopteri > Salmoniformes > Salmonidae > Salmo > Salmo salar. The sequence goes on along the minus strand of NW_025550955.1, from coordinate 92,132 downwards.
ATGATTTGAACACTGTTGACTCTTTTCAGCAAGTTGCAATCATGAAATACAGAAATAAACAGTTTTTCAAAAACAAGGTCTAAATCGTGTTTGAGTCACTCTGTAAGTACCATTTTGCTGTACTGTTTAAAATCGATGATAGGAACACTGTTGACACTTTTCAGCAAGTTGCAATCATGAAATACAGAGATAAACAGTTTTTCATGAACAACATTTAATTCATGTTTGAGTCACTCTGTAAGTACCATTTTGCTGTGCTGTTTAAAATTGATGATAGGAACACTGTTGACACTTTTCAGCAAGTTGCAATCAAGAAATACAGAAATAAACCGTTTTTCATAAACAAGGTCTAAATCATGTTTGAGTCACTCTGTAAGTACAATTTTGCTGTACAGCTTACTCCTGATGATAGGAACACTGTTGACACTTTTCAGCAAGTTGCAGTTATGAAATACAGAAATAAACTGTTTTTCAAAAACAAGGTCTAAATCATGGTTGAGTCACTCTGTAAGTACCATTGTTGCCGTACTGCTTAATCCAGATGATAGGAACACTGTTTACACTTTTCAGCAAGTTGCAATCATGAAATACAGAAATAAACAGTTTTTCAAAAACAAGGTCTAAATCATGATTGAGTCACTCTGTAAGTACCATTTTGCTGTACTTTTTAAAATCGATGATTGGAACATTGTTGACACTTTTCAACCAGTTGCAATCATGAAATTCAGAAGAAAACTGTTTTTCAAAAACAAGGTCTACATCATGTTTGAGTCACTCTGTAAGTACCATTGTTGCCGTACTGCTTAATCCAGATGATTTGAACACTGTTGATTCTTTTCAGCAAGTTGCAATCATGAAATACAGAAATAAACAGTTTTTCATGAACAAGGTCTAAATCATGATTGAGACACTCTGTATCATTGTTGCCGTACTGCTTAATCCAGATGATAGGAACACTGTTGACACTTTTCAGCAAGTTGCAATCATGAAATACAGAGATAAACAGTTTTTCATGAACAACATTTAATTCATTTTTGAGTCACTCTGTAAGTACCATTTTGCTGTGCTGTTTAAAATTGATGATAGGAACACTGTTGACACTTTTCAGCAAGTTGCAATCATGAAATACAGAAATAAACCGTTTTTCATAAACAAGGTCTAAATCATGTTTGAGTCACTCTGTAAGTACAATTTTGCTGTACAGCTTACTCCTTCCTGATGATAGGAACACTGTTGACACTTTTCAGCAAGTTGCAGTTATGAAATACAGAAATAAACTGTTTTTCAAAAACAAGGTCTAAATCATGGTTGAGTCACTCTGTAAGTACCATTGTTGCCGTACTGCTTAATCCAGATGATAGGAACACTGTTTACACTTTTCAGCAAGTTGCAATCATGAAATACAGAAATAAACAGTTTTTCAAAAACAAGGTCTAAATCATGATTGAGTCACTCTGTAAGTACCATTTTGCTGTACTTTTTAAAATCGATGATTGGAACATTGTTGACACTTTTCAACCAGTTGCAATCATGAAATTCAGAAGAAAACTGTTTTTCAAAAACAAGGTCTACATCATGTTTGAGTCACTCTGTAAGTACCATTGTTGCCGTACTGCTTAATCCAGATGATTTGAACACTGTTGATTCTTTTCAGCAAGTTGCAATCATGAAATACAGAAATAAACAGTTTTTCATGAACAAGGTCTAAATCATGATTGAGACACTCTGTATCATTGTTGCCGTACTGCTTAATCCAGATGATAGGAACACTGTTGACACTTTTCAGCAAGTTGCAATCATGAAATACAGAGATAAACAGTTTTTCATGAACAACATTTAATTCATTTTTGAGTCACTCTGTAAGTACCATTTTGCTGTGCTGTTTAAAATTGATGATAGGAACACTGTTGACACTTTTCAGCAAGTTGCAATCATGAAATACAGAAATAAACCGTTTTTCATAAACAAGGTCTAAATCATGTTTGAGTCACTCTGTAAGTACAATTTTGCTGTACAGCTTACTCCTTCCTGATGATAGGAACACTGTTGACACTTTTCAGCAAGTTGCAGTTATGAAATACAGAAATAAACTGTTTTTCAAAAACAAGGTCTAAATCATGGTTGAGTCACTCTGTAAGTACCATTGTTGCCGTACTGCTTAATCCAGATGATAGGAACAGTGTTGACACTTTTCAGCAAGTTGCAATCATGAAATACAGAAATAAACAGTTTTTCATGAACAAGGTCTAAATCATGTTTGAGACACTCTGTATCATTGTTGCCGTACTGCTTAATCCAGATGATAGGAACACTGTTGACACTATTCAGCAAGTTGCAATCATGAAATACAGAGATAAACAGTTTTTCATGAACAACATTTAATTCATGTTTGAGTCACTCTGTAAGTACCATTGTTGCCGTACTGCTTAATCCAGATGATAGGAACACTGTTTACACTTTTCAGCAAGTTGCAATCATGAAATACAGAGATAAACAGTTTTTCATGAACAACATTTAATTCATGTTTGAGTCACTCTGTAAGTACCATTTTGCTGTACTGTTTAAAGTTGATGATAGGAACACTGTTGACACTTTTCAGCAAGTTGCAATCATGAAATACAGAAATAAACAGTTTTTCAAAAACAAGGTCTACATCATGTTTGAGTCACTCTGTAAGTACCATTGTTGCCGTACTGCTTAATCCAGATGATTTGAACACTGTTGACTCTTTTCAGCAAGTTGCAATCATGAAATACAGAAATAAACAGTTTTTCAAAAACAAGGTCACTCTGTAAGTACCATTTTTCTGTACTGTTTAAACTCGATGAAAGGAACACTTGTTAACACTTATCAGCAAGTTGCAATCATGAAATACAGAAATAAACCGTTTTTCATAAACAAGGTCTAAATCATGTTTGAGTCACTCTGTAAGTACCATTTTGCTGTACAGCTTACTCCTGATGATAGGAACACTGTTGACACTTTTCAGCAAGTTGCAGTTATGAAATACAGAAATAAACTGTTTTTCAAAAACAAGGTCTAAATCATGGTTGAGTCACTCTGTAAGTACCATTGTTGCCGTACTGCTTAATACAGATGATAGGAACACTGTTTACACTTTTCAGCAAGTTGCAATCATGAAATACAGAAATAAACAGTTTTTCAAAAACAAGGTCTAAATCATGATTGAGTCACTCTGTAAGTACCATTTTGCTGTACTTTTTAAAATCGATGATTGGAACATTGTTGACACTTTTCAACCAGTTGCAATCATGAAATTCAGAAGAAAACTGTTTTTCAAAAACAAGGTCTACATCATGTTTGAGTCACTCTGTAAGTACCGTTGTTGCCGTACTGCTTAATCCAGATGATTTGAACACTGTTGACTCTTTTCAGCAAGTTGCAATCATGAAATACAGAAATAAACAGTTTTTCATGAACAAGGTCTAAATCATGATTGAGACACTCTGTATCATTGTTGCCGTACTGCTTAATCCAGATGATAGGAACACTGTTGACACTTTTCAGCAAGTTGCAATCATGAAATACAGAAATAAACAGTTTTTCAAAAACAAGGTCTAAATCATGATTGAGTCACTCTGTAAGTACCATTTTGCTGTACTGTTTAAAATCGATGATTGGAACATTGTTGACACTTTTCAACCAGTTGCAATCATGAAATTCAGAAGAAAACTGTTTTTCAAAAACAAGGTCTACATCATGTTTGAGTCACTCTGTAAGTACCATTGTTGCCGTACTGCTTAATCCAGATGATTTGAACACTGTTGACTCTTTTCAGCAAGTTGCAATCATGAAATACAGAAATAAACAGTTTTTCAAAAACAAGGTCTAAATCGTGTTTGAGTCACTCTGTAAGTACCATTTTGCTGTACTGTTTAAAATCGATGATAGGAACACTGTTGACACTTTTCAGCAAGTTGCAATCATGAAATACAGAGATAAACAGTTTTTCATGAACAACATTTAATTCATGTTTGAGTCACTCTGTAAGTACCATTTTGCTGTGCTGTTTAAAATTGATGATAGGAACACTGTTGACACTTTTCAGCAAGTTGCAATCAAGAAATACAGAAATAAACCGTTTTTCATAAACAAGGTCTAAATCATGTTTGAGTCACTCTGTAAGTACAATTTTGCTGTACAGCTTACTCCTGATGATAGGAACACTGTTGACACTTTTCAGCAAGTTGCAGTTATGAAATACAGAAATAAACTGTTTTTCAAAAACAAGGTCTAAATCATGGTTGAGTCACTCTGTAAGTACCATTGTTGCCGTACTGCTTAATCCAGATGATAGGAACAGTGTTGACACTTTTCAGCAAGTTGCAATCATGAAATACAGAAATAAACAGTTTTTCATGAACAAGGTCTAAATCATGTTTGAGACACTCTGTATCATTGTTGCCGTACTGCTTAATCCAGATGATTTGAACACTGTTGACTCTTTTCAGCAAGTTGCAATCATGAAATACAGAAATAAACAGTTTTTCATGAACAAGGTCTAAATCATGTTTGAGACACTCTGTATCATTGTTGCCGTACTGCTTAATCCAGATGATAGGAACACTGTTGACACTTTTCAGCAAGTTGCAATCATGAAATACTGAGATAAACAGTTTTTCATGAAAAACATTTAATTCATGTTTGAGTCACTCTGTAAGTACCATTTTGCTGTACTGTTTAAAGTTGATGATAGGAACACTGTTGACACTTTTCAGCAAGTTGCAATCATGAAATACAGAAATAAACCGTTTTTCATAAACAAGGTCTAAATCATGATTGAGTCACTCTGTAAGTACCATTTTGCTGTACTTTTTAAAATCGATGATTGGAACATTGTTGACACTTTTCAACCATTTGCAATCGCGAAATTCAGAAGAAAACTGATTTTTCAAAAACAAGGTCTACATCATGTTTGAGTCACTCTGTAAGTACCATTGTTGCCGTACTGCTTAATCCAGATGATTTGAACACTGTTGACTCTTTTCAGCAAGTTGCAATCATGAAATACAGAAATAAACAGTTTTTCATGAACAAGGTCTAAATCATGATTGAGACACTCTGTATCATTGTTGCCGTACTGCTTAATCCAGATGATAGGAACACTGTTGACACTTTTCAGCAAGTTGCAATCATGAAATACAGAGATAAACAGTTTTTCATGAACAACATTTAATTCATGTTTGAGTCACTCTGTAAGTACCATTTTGCTGTGCTGTTTAAAATTGATGATAGGAACACTGTTGACACTTTTCAGCAAGTTGCAATCATGAAATACAGAGATAAACAGTTTTTCATGAACAACATTTAATTCATGTTTGAGTCACTCTGGTACCATTTTGCTGTGCTGTTTAAAATTGATGATAGGAACACTGTTGACACTTTTCAGCAAGTTGCAATCATGAAATACAGAAATAAACCGTTTTTCATAAACAAGGTCTAAATCATGTTTGAGTCACTCTGTAAGTACCATTGTTGCCGTACTGCTTAATCCAGATGATAGGAACACTGTTGACACTTTTCAGCAAGTTGCAATCATGAAATACAGAAATAAACAGTTTTTCAAAAACAAGGTCTAAATCATGATTGAGTCACTCTGTAAGTACCATTTTGCTGTACTGTTTAAAATCGATGATTGGAACATTGTTGACACTTTTCAACCAGTTGCAATCATGAAATTCAGAAGAAAACTGTTTTTCAAAAACAAGGTCTACATCATGTTTGAGTCACTCTGTAAGTACCATTGTTGCCGTACTGCTTAATCCAGATGATTTGAACACTGTTGACTCTTTTCAGCAAGTTGCAATCATGAAATACAGAAATAAACAGTTTTTCAAAAACAAGGTCTAAATCGTGTTTGAGTCACTCTGTAAGTACCATTTTGCTGTGCTGTTTAAAATTGATGATAGGAACACTGTTGACACTTTTCAGCAAGTTGCAATCAAGAAATACAGAAATAAACCGTTTTTCATAAACAAGGTCTAAATCATGTTTGAGTCACTCTGTAAGTACAATTTTGCTGTACAGCTTACTCCTGATGATAGGAACACTGTTGACACTTTTCAGCAAGTTGCAGTTATGAAATACAGAAATAAACTGTTTTTCAAAAACAAGGTCTAAATCATGGTTGAGTCACTCTGTAAGTACCATTGTTGCCGTACTGCTTAATCCAGATGATAGGAACACTGTTGACACTTTTCAGCAAGTTGCAATCATGAAATACAGAAATAAACCGTTTTTTCATAAACAAGGTCTAAATCATGTTTGAGTCACTCTGTAAGTACAATTTTGCTGTACAGCTTACTCCTGATGATAGGAACACTGTTGACACTTTTCAGCAAGTTGCAATCAAGAAATACAGAAATAAACCGTTTTTCATAAACAAGGTCTAAATCATGATTGAGTCACTCTGTAAGTACCATTTTGCTGTACTTTTTAAAATCGATGATTGGAACATTGTTGACACTTTTCAACCAGTTGCAATCATGAAATTCAGAAGAAAACTGTTTTTCAAAAACAAGGTCTACATCATGTTTGAGTCACTCTGTAAGTACCATTGTTGCCGTACTGCTTAATCCAGATGATTTGAACACTGTTGACTCTTTTCAGCAAGTTGCAATCATGAAATACAGAAATAAACAGTTTTTCATGAACAAGGTCTAAATCATGATTGAGACACTCTGTATCATTGTTGCCGTACTGCTTAATCCAGATGATAGGAACACTGTTGACACTTTTCAGCAAGTTGCAATCATGAAATACAGAGATAAACAGTTTTTCATGAACAACATTTAATTCATTTTTGAGTCACTCTGTAAGTACCATTTTGCTGTGCTGTTTAAAATTGATGATAGGAACACTGTTGACACTTTTCAGCAAGTTGCAATCATGAAATACAGAAATAAACCGTTTTTCATAAACAAGGTCTAAATCATGTTTGAGTCACTCTGTAAGTACAATTTTGCTGTACAGCTTACTCCTTCCTGATGATAGGAACACTGTTGACACTTTTCAGCAAGTTGCAGTTATGAAATACAGAAATAAACTGTTTTTCAAAAACAAGGTCTAAATCATGGTTGAGTCACTCTGTAAGTACCATTGTTGCCGTACTGCTTAATCCAGATGATAGGAACAGTGTTGACACTTTTCAGCAAGTTGCAATCATGAAATACAGAAATAAACAGTTTTTCATGAACAAGGTCTAAATCATGTTTGAGACACTCTGTATCATTGTTGCCGTACTGCTTAATCCAGATGATTTGAACACTGTTGACTCTTTTCAGCAAGTTGCAATCATGAAATACAGAAATAAACAGTTTTTCATGAACAAGGTCTAAATCATGATTGAGACACTCTGTATCATTGTTGCCGTACTGCTTAATCCAGATGATAGGAACACTGTTGACACTTTTCAGCAAGTTGCAATCATGAAATACAGAGATAAACAGTTTTTCATGAACAACATTTAATTCATTTTTGAGTCACTCTGTAAGTACCATTTTGCTGTGCTGTTTAAAATTGATGATAGGAACACTGTTGACACTTTTCAGCAAGTTGCAATCATGAAATACAGAAATAAACCGTTTTTCATAAACAAGGTCTAAATCATGTTTGAGTCACTCTGTAAGTACAATTTTGCTGTACAGCTTACTCCTTCCTGATGATAGGAACACTGTTGACACTTTTCAGCAAGTTGCAGTTATGAAATACAGAAATAAACTGTTTTTCAAAAACAAGGTCTAAATCATGGTTGAGTCACTCTGTAAGTACCATTGTTGCCGTACTGCTTAATCCAGATGATAGGAACAGTGTTGACACTTTTCAGCAAGTTGCAATCATGAAATACAGAAATAAACAGTTTTTCATGAACAAGGTCTAAATCATGTTTGAGACACTCTGTATCATTGTTGCCGTACTGCTTAATCCAGATGATTTGAACACTGTTGACTCTTTTCAGCAAGTTGCAATCATGAAATACAGAGATAAACAGTTTTTCATGAACAACATTTAATTCATGTTTGAGTCACTCTGGTACCATTTTGCTGTGCTGTTTAAAATTGATGATAGGAACACTGTTGACACTTTTCAGCAAGTTGCAATCATGAAATACAGAAATAAACCGTTTTTCATAAACAAGGTCTAAATCATGTTTGAGTCACTCTGTAAGTACCATTGTTGCCGTACTGCTTAATCCAGATGATAGGAACACTGTTGACACTTTTCAGCAAGTTGCAATCATGAAATACAGAAATAAACAGTTTTTCAAAAACAAGGTCTAAATCATGATTGAGTAACTCTGTAAGTACCATTTTGCTGTACTGTTTAAAATCGATGATTGGAACATTGTTGACACTTTTCAACCAGTTGCAATCATGAAATTCAGAAGAAAACTGTTTTTCAAAAACAAGGTCTACATCATGTTTGAGTCACTCTGTAAGTACCATTGTTGCCGTACTGCTTAATCCAGATGATTTGAACACTGTTGACTCTTTTCAGCAAGTTGCAATCATGAAATACAGAAATAAACAGTTTTTCAAAAACAAGGTCTAAATCGTGTTTGAGTCACTCTGTAAGTACCATTTTGCTGTACTGTTTAAAATCGATGATAGGAACACTGTTGACACTTTTCAGCAAGTTGCAATCATGAAATACAGAGATAAACAGTTTTTCATGAACAACATTTAATTCATGTTTGAGTCACTCTGTAAGTACCATTTTGCTGTGCTGTTTAAAATTGATGATAGGAACACTGTTGACACTTTTCAGCAAGTTGCAATCAAGAAATACAGAAATAAACCGTTTTTCATAAACAAGGTCTAAATCATGTTTGAGTCACTCTGTAAGTACAATTTTGCTGTACAGCTTACTCCTGATGATAGGAACACTGTTGACACTTTTCAGCAAGTTGCAGTTATGAAATACAGAAATAAACTGTTTTTCAAAAACAAGGTCTAAATCATGGTTGAGTCACTCTGTAAGTACCATTGTTGCCGTACTGCTTAATCCAGATGATAGGAACACTGTTGACACTTTTCAGCAAGTTGCAATCATGAAATACAGAAATAAACAGTTTTTCAAAAACAAGGTCTAAATCATGATTGAGTCACTCTGTAAGTACCATTTTGCTGTACTTTTTAAAATCGATGATTGGAACATTGTTGACACTTTTCAACCATTTGCAATCATGAAATTCAGAAGAAAACTGATTTTTCAAAAACAAGGTCTACATCATGTTTGAGTCACTCTGTAAGTACCATTGTTGCCGTACTGCTTAATCCAGATGATTTGAACACTGTTGACTCTTTTCAGCAAGTTGCAATCATGAAATACAGAAATAAACAGTTTTTCATGAACAAGGTCTAAATCATGATTGAGACACTCTGTATCATTGTTGCCGTACTGCTTAATCCAGATGATAGGAACACTGTTGACACTTTTCAGCAAGTTGCAATCATGAAATACAGAGATAAACAGTTTTTCATGAACAACATTTAATTCATGTTTGAGTCACTCTGTAAGTACCATTTTGCTGTGCTGTTTAAAATTGATGATAGGAACACTGTTGACACTTTTCAGCAAGTTGCAATCATGAAATACAGAAATAAACCGTTTTTCATAAACAAGGTCTAAATCATGTTTGAGTCACTCTGTAAGTACAATTTTGCTGTACAGCTTACTCCTGATGATAGGAACACTGTTGACACTTTTCAGCAAGTTGCAATCAAGAAATACAGAAATAAACCGTTTTTCATAAACAAGGTCTAAATCATGTTTGAGTCACTCTGTAAGTACAATTTTGCTGTACAGCTTACTCCTGATGATAGGAACACTGTTTACACTTTTCAGCAAGTTGCAATCATGAAATACAGAAATAAACAGTTTTTCAAAAACAAGGTCTAAATCATGATTGAGTCACTCTGTAAGTACCATTTTGCTGTACTTTTTAAAATCGATGATTGGAACATTGTTGACACTTTTCAACCAGTTGCAATCATGAAATTCAGAAGAAAACTGTTTTTCAAAAACAAGGTCTACATCATGTTTGAGTCACTCTGTAAGTACCATTGTTGCCGTACTGCTTAATCCAGATGATTTGAACACTGTTGACTCTTTTCAGCAAGTTGCAATCATGAAATACAGAAATAAACAGTTTTTCATGAACAAGGTCTAAATCATGATTGAGACACTCTGTATCATTGTTGCCGTACTGCTTAATCCAGATGATAGGAACACTGTTGACACTTTTCAGCAAGTTGCAATCATGAAATACAGAGATAAACAGTTTTTCACGAACAACATTTAATTCATTTTTGAGTCACTCTGTAAGTACCATTTTGCTGTGCTGTTTAAAATTGATGATAGGAACACTGTTGACACTTTTCAGCAAGTTGCAATCATGAAATACAGAAATAAACCGTTTTTCATAAACAAGGTCTAAATCATGTTTGAGTCACTCTGTAAGTACAATTTTGCTGTACAGCTTACTCCTTCCTGATGATAGGAACACTGTTGACACTTTTCAGCAAGTTGCAGTTATGAAATACAGAAATAAACTGTTTTTCAAAAACAAGGTCTAAATCATGGTTGAGTCACTCTGTAAGTACCATTGTTGCCGTACTGCTTAATCCAGATGATAGGAACAGTGTTGACACTTTTCAGCAAGTTGCAATCATGAAATACAGAAATAAACAGTTTTTCATGAACAAGGTCTAAATCATGTTTGAGACACTCTGTATCATTGTTGCCGTACTGCTTAATCCAGATGATTTGAACACTGTTGACTCTTTTCAGCAAGTTGCAATCATGAAATACAGAGATAAACAGTTTTTCATGAACAACATTTAATTCATGTTTGAGTCACTCTGGTACCATTTTGCTGTGCTGTTTAAAATTGATGATAGGAACACTGTTGACACTTTTCAGCAAGTTGCAATCATGAAATACAGAAATAAACCGTTTTTCATAAACAAGGTCTAAATCATGTTTGAGTCACTCTGTAAGTACCATTGTTGCCGTACTGCTTAATCCAGATGATAGGAACACTGTTGACACTTTTCAGCAAGTTGCAATCATGAAATACAGAAATAAACAGTTTTTCAAAAACAAGGTCTAAATCATGATTGAGTAACTCTGTAAGTACCATTTTGCTGTACTGTTTAAAATCGATGATTGGAACATTGTTGACACTTTTCAACCAGTTGCAATCATGAAATTCAGAAGAAAACTGTTTTTCAAAAACAAGGTCTACATCATGTTTGAGTCACTCTGTAAGTACCATTGTTGCCGTACTGCTTAATCCAGATGATTTGAACACTGTTGACTCTTTTCAGCAAGTTGCAATCATGAAATACAGAAATAAACAGTTTTTCAAAAACAAGGTCTAAATCGTGTTTGAGTCACTCTGTAAGTACCATTTTGCTGTACTGTTTAAAATCGATGATAGGAACACTGTTGACACTTTTCAGCAAGTTGCAATCATGAAATACAGAGATAAACAGTTTTTCATGAACAACATTTAATTCATGTTTGAGTCACTCTGTAAGTACCATTTTGCTGTGCTGTTTAAAATTGATGATAGGAACACTGTTGACACTTTTCAGCAAGTTGCAATCAAGAAATACAGAAATAAACCGTTTTTCATAAACAAGGTCTAAATCATGTTTGAGTCACTCTGTAAGTACAATTTTGCTGTACAGCTTACTCCTGATGATAGGAACACTGTTGACACTTTTCAGCAAGTTGCAGTTATGAAATACAGAAATAAACTGTTTTTCAAAAACAAGGTCTAAATCATGGTTGAGTCACTCTGTAAGTACCATTGTTGCCGTACTGCTTAATCCAGATGATAGGAACACTGTTGACACTTTTCAGCAAGTTGCAATCATGAAATACAGAAATAAACAGTTTTTCAAAAACAAGGTCTAAATCATGATTGAGTCACTCTGTAAGTACCATTTTGCTGTACTTTTTAAAATCGATGATTGGAACATTGTTGACACTTTTCAACCATTTGCAATCATGAAATTCAGAAGAAAACTGATTTTTCAAAAACAAGGTCTACATCATGTTTGAGTCACTCTGTAAGTACCATTGTTGCCGTACTGCTTAATCCAGATGATTTGAACACTGTTGACTCTTTTCAGCAAGTTGCAATCATGAAATACAGAAATAAACAGTTTTTCATGAACAAGGTCTAAATCATGATTGAGACACTCTGTATCATTGTTGCCGTACTGCTTAATCCAGATGATAGGAACACTGTTGACACTTTTCAGCAAGTTGCAATCATGAAATACAGAGATAAACAGTTTTTCATGAACAACATTTAATTCATGTTTGAGTCACTCTGTAAGTACCATTTTGCTGTGCTGTTTAAAATTGATGATAGGAACACTGTTGACACTTTTCAGCAAGTTGCAATCATGAAATACAGAAATAAACCGTTTTTCATAAACAAGGTCTAAATCATGTTTGAGTCACTCTGTAAGTACAATTTTGCTGTACAGCTTACTCCTGATGATAGGAACACTGTTGACACTTTTCAGCAAGTTGCAATCAAGAAATACAGAAATAAACCGTTTTTCATAAACAAGGTCTAAATCATGTTTGAGTCACTCTGTAAGTACAATTTTGCTGTACAGCTTACTCCTGATGATAGGAACACTGTTTACACTTTTCAGCAAGTTGCAATCATGAAATACAGAAATAAACAGTTTTTCAAAAACAAGGTCTAAATCATGATTGAGTCACTCTGTAAGTACCATTTTGCTGTACTTTTTAAAATCGATGATTGGAACATTGTTGACACTTTTCAACCAGTTGCAATCATGAAATTCAGAAGAAAACTGTTTTTCAAAAACAAGGTCTACATCATGTTTGAGTCACTCTGTAAGTACCATTGTTGCCGTACTGCTTAATCCAGATGATTTGAACACTGTTGACTCTTTTCAGCAAGTTGCAATCATGAAATACAGAAATAAACAGTTTTTCATGAACAAGGTCTAAATCATGATTGAGACACTCTGTATCATTGTTGCCGTACTGCTTAATCCAGATGATAGGAACACTGTTGACACTTTTCAGCAAGTTGCAATCATGAAATACAGAGATAAACAGTTTTTCATGAACAACATTTAATTCATTTTGAGTCACTCTGTAAGTACCATTTTGCTGTGCTGTTTAAAATTGATGATAGGAACACTGTTGACACTTTTCAGCAAGTTGCAATCATGAAATACAGAAATAAACCGTTTTTCATAAACAAGGTCTAAATCATGTTTGAGTCACTCTGTAAGTACAATTTTGCTGTACAGCTTACTCCTTCCTGATGATAGGAACACTGTTGACACTTTTCAGCAAGTTGCAGTTATGAAATACAGAAATAAACTGTTTTTCAAAAACAAGGTCTAAATCATGGTTGAGTCACTCTGTAAGTACCATTGTTGCCGTACTGCTTAATCCAGATGATAGGAACAGTGTTGACACTTTTCAGCAAGTTGCAATCATGAAATACAGAAATAAACAGTTTTTCATGAACAAGGTCTAAATCATGTTTGAGACACTCTGTATCATTGTTGCCGTACTGCTTAATCCAGATGATTTGAACACTGTTGACTCTTTTCAGCAAGTTGCAATCATGAAATACAGAAATAAACAGTTTTTCATGAACAAGGTCTAAATCATGATTGAGACACTCTGTATCATTGTTGCCGTACTGCTTAATCCAGATGATAGGAACACTGTTGACACTTTTCAGCAAGTTGCAATCATGAAATACAGAGATAAACAGTTTTTCATGAACAACATTTAATTCATTTTTGAGTCACTCTGTAAGTACCATTTTGCTGTGCTGTTTAAAATTGATGATAGGAACACTGTTGACACTTTTCAGCAAGTTGCAATCATGAAATACAGAAATAAACCGTTTTTCATAAACAAGGTCTAAATCATGTTTGAGTCACTCTGTAAGTACAATTTTGCTGTACAGCTTACTCCTTCCTGATGATAGGAACACTGTTGACACTTTTCAGCAAGTTGCAGTTATGAAATACAGAAATAAACTGTTTTTCAAAAACAAGGTCTAAATCATGGTTGAGTCACTCTGTAAGTACCATTGTTGCCGTACTGCTTAATCCAGATGATAGGAACAGTGTTGACACTTTTCAGCAAGTTGCAATCATGAAATACAGAAATAAACAGTTTTTCATGAACAAGGTCTAAATCATGTTTGAGACACTCTGTATCATTGTTGCCGTACTGCTTAATCCAGATGATTTGAACACTGTTGACTCTTTTCAGCAAGTTGCAATCATGAAATACAGAAATAAACAGTTTTTCATGAACAAGGTCTAAATCATGATTGAGACACTCTGTATCATTGTTGCCGTACTGCTTAATCCAGATGATAGGAACACTGTTGACACTTTTCATCAAGTTGCAATCATGAAATACAGAGATAAACAGTTTTTCATGAACAACATTTAATTCATTTTTGAGTCACTCTGTAAGTACCATTTTGCTGTGCTGTTTAAAATTGATGATAGGAACACTGTTGACACTTTTCAGCAAGTTGCAATCATGAAATACAGAAATAAACCGTTTTTCATAAACAAGGTCTAAATCATGTTTGAGTCACTCTGTAAGTACAATTTTGCTGTACAGCTTACTCCTTCCTGATGATAGGAACACTGTTGACACTTTTCAGCAAGTTGCAGTTATGAAATACAGAAATAAACTGTTTTTCAAAAACAAGGTCTAAATCATGGTTGAGTCACTCTGTAAGTACCATTGTTGCCGTACTGCTTAATCCAGATGATAGGAACAGTGTTGACACTTTTCAGCAAGTTGCAATCATGAAATACAGAAATAAACAGTTTTTCATGAACAAGGTCTAAATCATGTTTGAGACACTCTGTATCATTGTTGCCGTACTGCTTAATCCAGATGATTTGAACACTGTTGACTCTTTTCAGCAAGTTGCAATCATGAAATACAGAAATAAACAGTTTTTCATGAACAAGGTCTAAATCATGTTTGAGACACTCTGTATCATTGTTGCCGTACTGCTTAATCCAGATGATAGGAACACTGTTTACACTTTTCAGCAAGTTGCAATCATGAAATACAGAGATAAACAGTTTTTCATGAACAACATTTAATTCATGTTTGAGTCACTCTGTAAGTACCATTTTGCTGTACTGTTTAAAGTTGATGATAGGAACACTGTTGACACTTTTCAGCAAGTTGCAATCATGAAATACAGAAATAAACAGTTTTTCAAAAACAAGGTCTAAATCATGATTGAGTCACTCTGTAAGTACCATTTTGCTGTACTTTTTAAAATCGATGATTGGAACATTGTTGATACTTTTCAACCATTTGCAATCATGAAATTCAGAAGAAAACTGATTTTTCAAAAACAAGGTCTACATCATGTTTGAGTCACTCTGTAAGTACCATTGTTGCCGTACTGCTTAATCCAGATGATTTGAACACTGTTGAATCTTTTCAGCAAGTTGCAATCATGAAATACAGAAATAAATAGTTTTTCACAAACAAGGTCTAAATCATGTTTGATGCACTCTGTAAGAACCATTTTTGCTGTACTGTTTAAACTCGATGAAAGGAACACTGTTAACACTTTTCAGCAAGTTGCAATCATGTAATACAGAAATAAACAGTTTCTCAAAAACAAGGTCACTCTGTAAGTACCATTTTGCTGTACTGTTTAAACTCGATGAAAGGAACACTGTTAACACTTTTCAGCAAGTTGCAATCATGAAATACAGAAATAAACCGTTTTTCATAAACAAGGTCTAAATCATGTTTGAGTCACTCTGTAAGTACCATTTTGCTGTACAGCTTACTCCTGATGATAGGAACACTGTTGACACTTTTCAGCAAGTTGCAGTTATGAAATACAGAAATAAACTGTTTTTCAAAAACAAGGTCTAAATCATGGTTGAGTCACTCTGTAAGTACCATTGTTGCCGTACTGCTTAATCCAGATGATAGGAACACTGTTTACACTTTTCAGCAAGTTGCAATCATGAAATACAGAAATAAACAGTTTTTCAAAAACAAGGTCTAAATCATGATTGAGTCACTCTGTAAGTACCATTTTGCTGTACTTTTTAAAATCGATGATTGGAACATTGTTGACACTTTTCAACCAGTTGCAATCATGAAATTCAGAAGAAAACTGTTTTTCAAAAACAAGGTCTACATCATGTTTGAGTCACTCTGTAAGTACCATTGTTGCCGTACTGCTTAATCCAGATGATTTGAACACTGTTGACTCTTTTCAGCAAGTTGCAATCATGAAATACAGAAATAAACAGTTTTTCATGAACAAGGTCTAAATCATGTTTGAGACACTCTGTATCATTGTTGCCGTACTGCTTAATCCAGATGATAGGAACACTGTTGACACTTTTCAGCAAGTTGCAATCATGAAATACAGAGATAAACAGTTTTTCATGAACAACATTTAATTCATGTTTGAGTCACTCTGGTACCATTTTGCTGTGCTGTTTAAAATTGATGATAGGAACACTGTTGACACTTTTCAGCAAGTTGCAATCATGAAATACAGAAATAAACCGTTTTTCATAAACAAGGTCTAAATCATGTTTGAGTCACTCTGTAAGTACCATTGTTGCCGTACTGCTTAATCCAGATGATAGGAACACTGTTGACACTTTTCAGCAAGTTGCAATCATGAAATACAGAAATAAACAGTTTTTCAAAAACAAGGTCTAAATCATGATTGAGTAACTCTGTAAGTACCATTTTGCTGTACTGTTTAAAATCGATGATTGGAACATTGTTGACACTTTTCAACCAGTTGCAATCATGAAATTCAGAAGAAAACTGTTTTTCAAAAACAAGGTCTACATCATGTTTGAGTCACTCTGTAAGTACCATTGTTGCCGTACTGCTTAATCCAGATGATTTGAACACTGTTGACTCTTTTCAGCAAGTTGCAATCATGAAATACAGAAATAAACAGTTTTTCAAAAACAAGGTCTAAATCGTGTTTGAGTCACTCTGTAAGTACCATTTTGCTGTACTGTTTAAAATCGATGATAGGAACACTGTTGACACTTTTCAGCAAGTTGCAATCATGAAATACAGAGATAAACAGTTTTTCATGAACAACATTTAATTCATGTTTGAGTCACTCTGTAAGTACCATTTTGCTGTGCTGTTTAAAATTGATGATAGGAACACTGTTGACACTTTTCAGCAAGTTGCAATCAAGAAATACAGAAATAAACCGTTTTTCATAAACAAGGTCTAAATCATGTTTGAGTCACTCTGTAAGTACAATTTTGCTGTACAGCTTACTCCTGATGATAGGAACACTGTTGACACTTTTCAGCAAGTTGCAGTTATGAAATACAGAAATAAACTGTTTTTCAAAAACAAGGTCTAAATCATGGTTGAGTCACTCTGTAAGTACCATTGTTGCCGTACTGCTTAATCCAGATGATAGGAACACTGTTGACACTTTTCAGCAAGTTGCAATCATGAAATACAGAAATAAACAGTTTTTCAAAAACAAGGTCTAAATCATGATTGAGTCACTCTGTAAGTACCATTTTGCTGTACTTTTTAAAATCGATGATTGGAACATTGTTGACACTTTTCAACCATTTGCAATCATGAAATTCAGAAGAAAACTGATTTTTCAAAAACAAGGTCTACATCATGTTTGAGTCACTCTGTAAGTACCATTGTTGCCGTACTGCTTAATCCAGATGATTTGAACACTGTTGACTCTTTTCAGCAAGTTGCAATCATGAAATACAGAAATAAACAGTTTTTCATGAACAAGGTCTAAATCATGATTGAGACACTCTGTATCATTGTTGCCGTACTGCTTAATCCAGATGATAGGAACACTGTTGACACTTTTCAGCAAGTTGCAATCATGAAATACAGAGATAAACAGTTTTTCATGAACAACATTTAATTCATGTTTGAGTCACTCTGTAAGTACCATTTTGCTGTGCTGTTTAAAATTGATGATAGGAACACTGTTGACACTTTTCAGCAAGTTGCAATCATGAAATACAGAAATAAACCGTTTTTCATAAACAAGGTCTAAATCATGTTTGAGTCACTCTGTAAGTACAATTTTGCTGTACAGCTTACTCCTGATGATAGGAACACTGTTGACACTTTTCAGCAAGTTGCAATCAAGAAATACAGAAATAAACCGTTTTTCATAAACAAGGTCTAAATCATGTTTGAGTCACTCTGTAAGTACAATTTTGCTGTACAGCTTACTCCTGATGATAGGAACACTGTTTACACTTTTCAGCAAGTTGCAATCATGAAATACAGAAATAAACAGTTTTTCAAAAACAAGGTCTAAATCATGATTGAGTCACTCTGTAAGTACCATTTTGCTGTACTTTTTAAAATCGATGATTGGAACATTGTTGACACTTTTCAACCAGTTGCAATCATGAAATTCAGAAGAAAACTGTTTTTCAAAAACAAGGTCTACATCATGTTTGAGTCACTCTGTAAGTACCATTGTTGCCGTACTGCTTAATCCAGATGATTTGAACACTGTTGACTCTTTTCAGCAAGTTGCAATCATGAAATACAGAAATAAACAGTTTTTCATGAACAAGGTCTAAATCATGATTGAGACACTCTGTATCATTGTTGCCGTACTGCTTAATCCAGATGATAGGAACACTGTTGACACTTTTCAGCAAGTTGCAATCATGAAATACAGAGATAAACAGTTTTTCATGAACAACATTTAATTCATTTTTGAGTCACTCTGTAAGTACCATTTTGCTGTGCTGTTTAAAATTGATGATAGGAACACTGTTGACACTTTTCAGCAAGTTGCAGTTATGAAATACAGAAATAAACTGTTTTTCAAAAACAAGGTCTAAATCATGGTTGAGTCACTCTGTAAGTACCATTGTTGCCGTACTGCTTAATCCAGATGATAGGAACACTGTTGACACTTTTCAGCAAGTTGCAATCATGAAATACAGAAATAAACAGTTTTTCATGAACAAGGTCTAAATCATGTTTGAGACACTCTGTATCATTGTTGCCGTACTGCTTAATCCAGATGATTTGAACACTGTTGACTCTTTTCAGCAAGTTGCAATCATGAAATACAGAAATAAACAGTTTTTCATGAACAAGGTCTAAATCATGATTGAGACACTCTGTATCATTGTTGCCGTACTGCTTAATCCAGATGATAGGAACACTGTTGACACTTTTCAGCAAGTTGCAATCATGAAATACAGAGATAAACAGTTTTTCATGAACAACATTTAATTCATTTTTGAGTCACTCTGTAAGTACCATTTTGCTGTGCTGTTTAAAATTGATGATAGGAACACTGTTGACACTTTTCAGCAAGTTGCAATCATGAAATACAGAAATAAACCGTTTTTCATAAACAAGGTCTAAATCATGTTTGAGTCACTCTGTAAGTACAATTTTGCTGTACAGCTTACTCCTTCCTGATGATAGGAACACTGTTGACACTTTTCAGCAAGTTGCAGTTATGAAATACAGAAATAAACTGTTTTTCAAAAACAAGGTCTAAATCATGGTTGAGTCACTCTGTAAGTACCATTGTTGCCGTACTGCTTAATCCAGATGATAGGAACAGTGTTGACACTTTTCAGCAAGTTGCAATCATGAAATACAGAAATAAACAGTTTTTCATGAACAAGGTCTAAATCATGTTTGAGACACTCTGTATCATTGTTGCCGTACTGCTTAATCCAGATGATTTGAACACTGTTGACTCTTTTCAGCAAGTTGCAATCATGAAATACAGAAATAAACAGTTTTTCATGAACAAGGTCTAAATCATGATTGAGACACTCTGTATCATTGTTGCCGTACTGCTTAATCCAGATGATAGGAACACTGTTGACACTTTTCAGCAAGTTGCAATCATGAAATACAGAGATAAACAGTTTTTCATGAACAACATTTAATTCATTTTTGAGTCACTCTGTAAGTACCATTTTGCTGTGCTGTTTAAAATTGATGATAGGAACACTGTTGACACTTTTCAGCAAGTTGCAATCATGAAATACAGAAATAAACCGTTTTTCATAAACAAGGTCTAAATCATGTTTGAGTCACTCTGTAAGTACAATTTTGCTGTACAGCTTACTCCTTCCTGATGATAGGAACACTGTTGACACTTTTCAGCAAGTTGCAGTTATGAAATACAGAAATAAACTGTTTTTCAAAAACAAGGTCTAAATCATGGTTGAGTCACTCTGTAAGTACCATTGTTGCCGTACTGCTTAATCCAGATGATAGGAACAGTGTTGACACTTTTCAGCAAGTTGCAATCATGAAATACAGAAATAAACAGTTTTTCATGAACAAGGTCTAAATCATGTTTGAGACACTCTGTATCATTGTTGCCGTACTGCTTAATCCAGATGATTTGAACACTGTTGACTCTTTTCAGCAAGTTGCAATCATGAAATACAGAGATAAACAGTTTTTCATGAACAACATTTAATTCATGTTTGAGTCACTCTGGTACCATTTTGCTGTGCTGTTTAAAATTGATGATAGGAACACTGTTGACACTTTTCAGCAAGTTGCAATCATGAAATACAGAAATAAACCGTTTTTCATAAACAAGGTCTAAATCATGTTTGAGTCACTCTGTAAGTACCATTGTTGCCGTACTGCTTAATCCAGATGATAGGAACACTGTTGACACTTTTCAGCAAGTTGCAATCATGAAATACAGAAATAAACAGTTTTTCAAAAACAAGGTCTAAATCATGATTGAGTAACTCTGTAAGTACCATTTTGCTGTACTGTTTAAAATCGATGATTGGAACATTGTTGACACTTTTCAACCAGTTGCAATCATGAAATTCAGAAGAAAACTGTTTTTCAAAAACAAGGTCTACATCATGTTTGAGTCACTCTGTAAGTACCATTGTTGCCGTACTGCTTAATCCAGATGATTTGAACACTGTTGACTCTTTTCAGCAAGTTGCAATCATGAAATACAGAAATAAACAGTTTTTCAAAAACAAGGTCTAAATCGTGTTTGAGTCACTCTGTAAGTACCATTTTGCTGTACTGTTTAAAATCGATGATAGGAACACTGTTGACACTTTTCAGCAAGTTGCAATCATGAAATACAGAGATAAACAGTTTTTCATGAACAACATTTAATTCATGTTTGAGTCACTCTGTAAGTACCATTTTGCTGTGCTGTTTAAAATTGATGATAGGAACACTGTTGACACTTTTCAGCAAGTTGCAATCAAGAAATACAGAAATAAACCGTTTTTCATAAACAAGGTCTAAATCATGTTTGAGTCACTCTGTAAGTACAATTTTGCTGTACAGCTTACTCCTGATGATAGGAACACTGTTGACACTTTTCAGCAAGTTGCAGTTATGAAATACAGAAATAAACTGTTTTTCAAAAACAAGGTCTAAATCATGGTTGAGTCACTCTGTAAGTACCATTGTTGCCGTACTGCTTAATCCAGATGATAGGAACACTGTTGACACTTTTCAGCAAGTTGCAATCATGAAATACAGAAATAAACAGTTTTTCAAAAACAAGGTCTAAATCATGATTGAGTCACTCTGTAAGTACCATTTTGCTGTACTTTTTAAAATCGATGATTGGAACATTGTTGACACTTTTCAACCATTTGCAATCATGAAATTCAGAAGAAAACTGATTTTTCAAAAACAAGGTCTACATCATGTTTGAGTCACTCTGTAAGTACCATTGTTGCCGTACTGCTTAATCCAGATGATTTGAACACTGTTGACTCTTTTCAGCAAGTTGCAATCATGAAATACAGAAATAAACAGTTTTTCATGAACAAGGTCTAAATCATGATTGAGACACTCTGTATCATTGTTGCCGTACTGCTTAATCCAGATGATAGGAACACTGTTGACACTTTTCAGCAAGTTTCAATCATGAAATACAGAGATAAACAGTTTTTCATGAACAACATTTAATTCATGTTTGAGTCACTCTGTAAGTACCATTTTGCTGTGCTGTTTAAAATTGATGATAGGAACACTGTTGACACTTTTCAGCAAGTTGCAATCATGAAATACAGAAATAAACCGTTTTTCATAAACAAGGTCTAAATCATGTTTGAGTCACTCTGTAAGTACAATTTTGCTGTACAGCTTACTCCTGATGATAGGAACACTGTTGACACTTTTCAGCAAGTTGCAATCAAGAAATACAGAAATAAACCGTTTTTCATAAACAAGGTCTAAATCATGTTTGAGTCACTCTGTAAGTACAATTTTGCTGTACAGCTTACTCCTGATGATAGGAACACTGTTTACACTTTTCAGCAAGTTGCAATCATGAAATACAGAAATAAACAGTTTTTCAAAAACAAGGTCTAAATCATGATTGAGTCACTCTGTAAGTACCATTTTGCTGTACTTTTTAAAATCGATGATTGGAACATTGTTGACACTTTTCAACCAGTTGCAATCATGAAATTCAGAAGAAAACTGTTTTTCAAAAACAAGGTCTACATCATGTTTGAGTCACTCTGTAAGTACCATTGTTGCCGTACTGCTTAATCCAGATGATTTGAACACTGTTGACTCTTTTCAGCAAGTTGCAATCATGAAATACAGAAATAAACAGTTTTTCATGAACAAGGTCTAAATCATGATTGAGACACTCTGTATCATTGTTGCCGTACTGCTTAATCCAGATGATAGGAACACTGTTGACACTTTTCAGCAAGTTGCAATCATGAAATACAGAGATAAACAGTTTTTCATGAACAACATTTAATTCATTTTTGAGTCACTCTGTAAGTACCATTTTGCTGTGCTGTTTAAAATTGATGATAGGAACACTGTTGACACTTTTCAGCAAGTTGCAATCATGAAATACAGAAATAAACCGTTTTTCATAAACAAGGTCTAAATCATGTTTGAGTCACTCTGTAAGTACAATTTTGCTGTACAGCTTACTCCTTCCTGATGATAGGAACACTGTTGACACTTTTCAGCAAGTTGCAGTTATGAAATACAGAAATAAACTGTTTTTCAAAAACAAGGTCTAAATCATGGTTGAGTCACTCTGTAAGTACCATTGTTGCCGTACTGCTTAATCCAGATGATAGGAACAGTGTTGACACTTTTCAGCAAGTTGCAATCATGAAATACAGAAATAAACAGTTTTTCATGAACAAGGTCTAAATCATGTTTGAGACACTCTGTATCATTGTTGCCGTACTGCTTAATCCAGATGATTTGAACACTGTTGACTCTTTTCAGCAAGTTGCAATCATGAAATACAGAAATAAACAGTTTTTCATGAACAAGGTCTAAATCATGATTGAGACACTCTGTATCATTGTTGCCGTACTGCTTAATCCAGATGATAGGAACACTGTTGACACTTTTCAGCAAGTTGCAATCATGAAATACAGAGATAAACAGTTTTTCATGAACAACATTTAATTCATTTTTGAGTCACTCTGTAAGTACCATTTTGCTGTGCTGTTTAAAATTGATGATAGGAACACTGTTGACACTTTTCAGCAAGTTGCAATCATGAAATACAGAAATAAACCGTTTTTCATAAACAAGGTCTAAATCATGTTTGAGTCACTCTGTAAGTACAATTTTGCTGTACAGCTTACTCCTTCCTGATGATAGGAACACTGTTGACACTTTTCAGCAAGTTGCAGTTATGAAATACAGAAATAAACTGTTTTTCAAAAACAAGGTCTAAATCATGGTTGAGTCACTCTGTAAGTACCATTGTTGCCGTACTGCTTAATCCAGATGATAGGAACAGTGTTGACACTTTTCAGCAAGTTGCAATCATGAAATACAGAAATAAACAGTTTTTCATGAACAAGGTCTAAATCATGTTTGAGACACTCTGTATCATTGTTGCCGTACTGCTTAATCCAGATGATTTGAACACTGTTGACTCTTTTCAGCAAGTTGCAATCATGAAATACAGAAATAAACAGTTTTTCATGAACAAGGTCTAAATCATGATTGAGACACTCTGTATCATTGTTGCCGTACTGCTTAATCCAGATGATAGGAACACTGTTGACACTTTTCAGCAAGTTGCAATCATGAAATACAGAGATAAACAGTTTTTCATGAACAACATTTAATTCATTTTTGAGTCACTCTGTAAGTACCATTTTGCTGTGCTGTTTAAAATTGATGATAGGAACACTGTTGACACTTTTCAGCAAGTTGCAATCATGAAATACAGAAATAAACCGTTTTTCATAAACAAGGTCTAAATCATGTTTGAGTCACTCTGTAAGTACAATTTTGCTGTACAGCTTACTCCTTCCTGATGATAGGAACACTGTTGACACTTTTCAGCAAGTTGCAGTTATGAAATACAGAAATAAACTGTTTTTCAAAAACAAGGTCTAAATCATGGTTGAGTCACTCTGTAAGTACCATTGTTGCCGTACTGCTTAATCCAGATGATAGGAACAGTGTTGACACTTTTCAGCAAGTTGCAATCATGAAATACAGAAATAAACAGTTTTTCATGAACAAGGTCTAAATCATGTTTGAGACACTCTGTATCATTGTTGCCGTACTGCTTAATCCAGATGATTTGAACACTGTTGACTCTTTTCAGCAAGTTGCAATCATGAAATACAGAAATAAACAGTTTTTCATGAACAAGGTCTAAATCATGTTTGAGACACTCTGTATCATTGTTGCCGTACTGCTTAATCCAGATGATAGGAACACTGTTTACACTTTTCAGCAAGTTGCAATCATGAAATACAGAGATAAACAGTTTTTCATGAACAACATTTAATTCATGTTTGAGTCACTCTGTAAGTACCATTTTGCTGTACTGTTTAAAGTTGATGATAGGAACACTGTTGACACTTTTCAGCAAGTTGCAATCATGAAATACAGAAATAAACAGTTTTTCAAAAACAAGGTCTAAATCATGATTGAGTCACTCTGTAAGTACCATTTTGCTGTACTTTTTAAAATCGATGATTGGAACATTGTTGATACTTTTCAACCATTTGCAATCATGAAATTCAGAAGAAAACTGATTTTTCAAAAACAAGGTCTACATCATGTTTGAGTCACTCTGTAAGTACCATTGTTGCCGTACTGCTTAATCCAGATGATTTGAACACTGTTGACTCTTTTCAGCAAGTTGCAATCATGAAATACAGAAATAAATAGTTTTTCACAAACAAGGTCTAAATCATGTTTGATGCACTCTGTAAGAACCATTTTTGCTGTACTGTTTAAACTCGATGAAAGGAACACTGTTAACACTTTTCAGCAAGTTGCAATCATGTAATACAGAAATAAACAGTTTCTCAAAAACAAGGTCACTCTGTAAGTACCATTTTGCTGTACTGTTTAAACTCGATGAAAGGAACACTGTTAACACTTTTCAGCAAGTTGCAATCATGAAATACAGAAATAAACCGTTTTTCATAAACAAGGTCTAAATCATGTTTGAGTCACTCTGTAAGTACCATTTTGCTGTACAGCTTACTCCTGATGATAGGAACACTGTTGACACTTTTCAGCAAGTTGCAGTTATGAAATACAGAAATAAACTGTTTTTCAAAAACAAGGTCTAAATCATGGTTGAGTCACTCTGTAAGTACCATTGTTGCCGTACTGCTTAATCCAGATGATAGGAACACTGTTTACACTTTTCAGCAAGTTGCAATCATGAAATACAGAAATAAACAGTTTTTCAAAAACAAGGTCTAAATCATGATTGAGTCACTCTGTAAGTACCATTTTGCTGTACTTTTTAAAATCGATGATTGGAACATTGTTGACACTTTTCAACCAGTTGCAATCATGAAATTCAGAAGAAAACTGTTTTTCAAAAACAAGGTCTACATCATGTTTGAGTCACTCTGTAAGTACCATTGTTGCCGTACTGCTTAATCCAGATGATTTGAACACTGTTGACTCTTTTCAGCAAGTTGCAATCATGAAATACAGAAATAAACAGTTTTTCATGAACAAGGTCTAAATCATGATTGAGACACTCTGTATCATTGTTGCCGTACTGCTTAATCCAGATGATTTGAACACTGTTGACTCTTTTCAGCAAGTTGCAATCATGAAATACAGAAATAAACAGTTTTTCATGAACAAGGTCTAAATCATGTTTGAGACACTCTGTATCATTGTTGCCGTACTGCTTAATCCAGATGATAGGAACACTGTTGACACTTTTCAGCAAGTTGCAATCATGAAATACTGAGATAAACAGTTTTTCATGAAAAACATTTAATTCATGTTTGAGTCACTCTGTAAGTACCATTTTGCTGTACTGTTTAAAGTTGATGATAAGAACACTGTTGACACTTTTCAGCAAGTTGCAATCATGAAATACAGAAATAAACCGTTTTTCATAAACAAGGTCTAAATCATGATTGAGTCACTCTGTAAGTACCATTTTGCTGTACTTTTTAAAATCGATGATTGGAACATTGTTGACACTTTTCAACCATTTGCAATCATGAAATTCAGAAGAAAACTGATTTTTCAAAAACAAGGTCTACATCATGTTTGAGTCACTCTGTAAGTACCATTGTTGCCGTACTGCTTAATCCAGATGATTTGAACACTGTTGACTCTTTTCAGCAAGTTGCAATCATGAAATACAGAAATAAACAGTTTTTCATGAACAAGGTCTAAATCATGATTGAGACACTCTGTATCATTGTTGCCGTACTGCTTAATCCAGATGATAGGAACACTGTTGACACTTTTCAGCAAGTTGCAATCATGAAATACAGAGATAAACAGTTTTTCATGAACAACATTTAATTCATGTTTGAGTCACTCTGTAAGTACCATTTTGCTGTGCTGTTTAAAATTGATGATAGGAACACTGTTGACACTTTTCAGCAAGTTGCAATCATGAAATACAGAAATAAACCGTTTTTCATAAACAAGGTCTAAATCATGTTTGAGTCACTCTGTAAGTACAATTTTGCTGTACAGCTTACTCCTGATGATAGGAACACTGTTGACACTTTTCAGCAAGTTGCAATCAAGAAATACAGAAATAAACCGTTTTTCATAAACAAGGTCTAAATCATGTTTGAGTCACTCTGTAAGTACAATTTTGCTGTACAGCTTACTCCTGATGATAGGAACACTGTTTACACTTTTCAGCAAGTTGCAATCATGAAATACAGAAATAAACAGTTTTTCAAAAACAAGGTCTAAATCATGATTGAGTCACTCTGTAAGTACCATTTTGCTGTACTTTTTAAAATCGATGATTGGAACATTGTTGACACTTTTCAACCAGTTGCAATCATGAAATTCAGAAGAAAACTGTTTTTCAAAAACAAGGTCAACATCATGTTTGAGTCACTCTGTAAGTACCATTGTTGCCGTACTACTTAATCCAGATGATTTGAACACTGTTGACTCTTTTCAGCAAGTTGCAATCATGAAATACAGAAATAAAC
Organism: Salmo salar; assembly: GCF_905237065.1. NCBI lineage: Eukaryota > Metazoa > Chordata > Actinopteri > Salmoniformes > Salmonidae > Salmo > Salmo salar. The sequence goes on along the minus strand of NW_025550955.1, from coordinate 64,602 downwards.
AATTTTTCATGAACAAGGTCTAAATCATGATTGAGACACTCTGTATCATTGTTGCCGTACTGCTTAATCCAGATGATAGGAACACTGTTGACACTTTTCAGCAAGTTGCAATCATGAAATACAGAGATAAACAGTTTTTCATGAACAACATTTAATTCATGTTTGAGTCACTCTGTAAGTACCATTTTGCTGTGCTGTTTAAAATTGATGATAGGAACACTGTTGACACTTTTCAGCAAGTTGCAATCAAGAAATACAGAAATAAACCGTTTTTCATAAACAAGGTCTAAATCATGTTTGAGTCACTCTGTAAGTACAATTTTGCTGTACAGCTTACTCCTGATGATAGGAACACTGTTGACACTTTTCAGCAAGTTGCAGTTATGAAATACAGAAATAAACTGTTTTTCAAAAACAAGGTCTAAATCATGGTTGAGTCACTCTGTAAGTACCATTGTTGCCGTACTGCTTAATCCAGATGATAGGAACAGTGTTGACACTTTTCAGCAAGTTGCAATCATGAAATACAGAAATAAACAGTTTTTCATGAACAAGGTCTAAATCATGTTTGAGACACTCTGTATCATTGTTGCCGTACTGCTTAATCCAGATGATTTGAACACTGTTGACTCTTTTCAGCAAGTTGCAATCATGAAATACAGAAATAAACAGTTTTTCATAAACGAGGTCTAAATCATGTTTGAGTCACTCTGTAAGTACAATTTTGCTGTACAGCTTACTCCTGATGATAGGAACACTGTTGACACTTTTCATCAAGTTGCAGTTATGAAATACAGAAATAAACTGTTTTTCAAAAACAAGGTCTAAATCATGGTTGAGTCACTCTGTAAGTACGATTGTTGCCGTACTGCTTAATCCAGATGATAGGAACACTGTTGACACTTTTCAGCAAGTTGCAATCATGAAATACAGAAATAAACAGTTTTTCAAAAACAAGGTCTAAATCATGATTGAGTCACTCTGTAAGTACCATTTTGCTGTACTGTTTAAAATCGATGATTGGAACATTGTTGACACTTTTCAACTAGTTGCAATCATGAAATTCAGAAGAAAACTGATTTTTCAAAAACAAGGTCTACATCATGTTTGAGTCACTCTGTAAGTACCATTGTTGCCGTACTGCTTAATCCAGATGATTTGAACACTGTTGACTCTTTTCAGCAAGTTGCAATCATGAAGTACAGAAATAAACCGTTTTTCATGAACAAGGTCTAAATCATGATTGAGACACTCTGTATCATTGTTGCCGTACTGCTTAATCCAGATGATAGGAACACTGTTGACACTTTTCAGCAAGTTGCAATCATGAAATACAGAGATAAACAGTTTTTCATGAACAACATTTAATTCATGTTTGAGTCACTCTGTAAGTACCATTTTGCTGTGCTGTTTAAAATTGATGATAGGAACACTGTTGACACTTTTCAGCAAGTTGCAATCATGAAATACAGAAATAAACCGTTTTTCATAAACAAGGTCTAAATCATGTTTGAGTCACTCTGTAAGTACCATTTTGCTGTACAGCTTACTCCAGATGATAGGAACACTGTTGACACTTTTCAGCAAGTTGCAATCATGAAATACAGAAATAAACCGTTTTTCATAAACAAGGTCACTCTGTAAGTACCATTTTTCTGTACTGTTTAAACTAAATGAAAGGAACACTTGTTAACACTTATCAGCAAGTTGCAATCATGAAATACAGAAATAAATAGTTTTTCACAAACAAGGTCTAAATCATGTTTGATGCACTCTGTAAGAACCATTTTTGCTGTACTGTTTAAACTCGATGAAAGGAACACTGTTAACACTTTTCAGCAAGTTGCAATCATGAAATTCAGAAGAAAACTGTTTTTCAAAAACAAGGTCAACATCATGTTTGAGTCACTCTGTAAGTACCATTGTTGCCGTACTACTTAATCCAGATGATTTGAACACTGTTGACTCTTTTCAGCAAGTTGCAATCATGAAATACAGAAATAAACAATTTTTCATGAACAAGGTCTAAATCATGATTGAGACACTCTGTATCATTGTTGCCGTACTGCTTAATCCAGATGATAGGAACACTGTTGACACTTTTCAGCAAGTTGCAATCATGAAATACAGAGATAAACAGTTTTTCATGAACAACATTTAATTCATGTTTGAGTCACTCTGTAAGTACCATTTTGCTGTGCTGTTTAAAATTGATGATAGGAACACTGTTGACACTTTTCAGCAAGTTGCAATCAAGAAATACAGAAATAAACCGTTTTTCATAAACAAGGTCTAAATCATGTTTGAGTCACTCTGTAAGTACAATTTTGCTGTACAGCTTACTCCTGATGATAGGAACACTGTTTACACTTTTCAGCAAGTTGCAATCATGAAATACAGAAATAAACAGTTTTTCAAAAACAAGGTCTAAATCATGATTGAGTCACTCTGTAAGTACCATTTTGCTGTACTTTTTAAAATCGATGATTGGAACATTGTTGACACTTTTCAACCAGTTGCAATCATGAAATTCAGAAGAAAACTGTTTTTCAAAAACAAGGTCTTACATCATGTTTGAGTCACTCTGTAAGTACCATTGTTGCCGTACTGCTTAATCCAGATGATTTGAACACTGTTGACTCTTTTCAGCAAGTTGCAATCATGAAATACAGAAATAAACAGTTTTTCATGAACAAGGTCTAAATCATGATTGAGACACTCTGTATCATTGTTGCCGTACTGCTTAATCCAGATGATAGGAACACTGTTGACACTTTTCAGCAAGTTGCAATCATGAAATACAGAGATAAACAGTTTTTCATGAACAACATTTAATTCATTTTTGAGTCACTCTGTAAGTACCATTTTGCTGTGCTGTTTAAAATTGATGATAGGAACACTGTTGACACTTTTCAGCAAGTTGCAATCATGAAATACAGAAATAAACCGTTTTTCATAAACAAGGTCTAAATCATGTTTGAGTCACTCTGTAAGTACAATTTTGCTGTACAGCTTACTCCTGATGATAGGAACACTGTTGACACTTTTCAGCAAGTTGCAGTTATGAAATACAGAAATAAACTGTTTTTCAAAAACAAGGTCTAAATCATGGTTGAGTCACTCTGTAAGTACCATTGTTGCCGTACTGCTTAATCCAGATGATAGGAACAGTGTTGACACTTTTCAGCAAGTTGCAATCATGAAATACAGAAATAAACAGTTTTTCATGAACAAGGTCTAAATCATGTTTGAGACACTCTGTATCATTGTTGCCGTACTGCTTAATCCAGATGATTTGAACACTGTTGACTCTTTTCAGCAAGTTGCAATCATGAAATACAGAAATAAACAGTTTTTCATAAACGAGGTCTAAATCATGTTTGAGTCACTCTGTAAGTACAATTTTGCTGTACAGCTTACTCCTGATGATAGGAACACTGTTGACACTTTTCATCAAGTTGCAGTTATGAAATACAGAAATAAACTGTTTTTCAAAAACAAGGTCTAAATCATGATTGAGTCACTCTGTAAGTACCATTTTGCTGTACTGTTTAAAATCGATGATTGGAACATTGTTGACACTTTTCAACTAGTTGCAATCATGAAATTCAGAAGAAAACTGATTTTTCAAAAACAAGGTCTACATCATGTTTGAGTCACTCTGTAAGTACCATTGTTGCCGTACTGCTTAATCCAGATGATTTGAACACTGTTGACTCTTTTCAGCAAGTTGCAATCATGAAGTACAGAAATAAACCGTTTTTCATGAACAAGGTCTAAATCATGATTGAGACACTCTGTATCATTGTTGCCGTACTGCTTAATCCAGATGATAGGAACACTGTTGACACTTTTCAGCAAGTTGCAATCATGAAATACAGAGATAAACAGTTTTTCATGAACAACATTTAATTCATGTTTGAGTCACTCTGTAAGTACCATTTTGCTGTGCTGTTTAAAATTGATGATAGGAACACTGTTGACACTTTTCAGCAAGTTGCAATCATGAAATACAGAAATAAACCGTTTTTCATAAACAAGGTCTAAATCATGTTTGAGTCACTCTGTAAGTACAATTTTCCTGTACAGCTTACTCCTGATGATAGGAACACTGTTGACACTTTTCAGCAAGTTGCAGTTATGAAATACAGAAATAAACTGTTTTTCAAAAACAAGGTCTAAATCATGTTTGAGACACTCTGTATCATTGTTGCCGTACTGCTTAATCCAGATGATAGGAACACTGTTGACACTTTTCAGCAAGTTGCAATCATGAAATACAGAGATAAACAGTTTTTCATGAACAACATTTAATTCATGTTTGAGTCACTCTGTAAGTACCATTGTTGCCGTACTGCTTAATCCAGATGATAGGAACACTGTTGACACTTTTCAGCAAGTTGCAATCATGAAATACAGAAATAAACCGTTTTTCATAAACAAGGTCACTCTGTAAGTACCATTTTTCTGTACTGTTTAAACTAAATGAAAGGAACACTTGTTAACACTTATCAGCAAGTTGCAATCATGAAATACAGAAATAAATAGTTTTTCACAAACAAGGTCTAAATCATGTTTGATGCACTCTGTAAGAACCATTTTTGCTGTACTGTTTAAACTCGATGAAAGGAACACTGTTAACACTTTTCAGCAAGTTGCAATCATGTAATACAGAAATAAACAGTTTCTCAAAAACAAGGTCACTCTGTAAGTACCATTTTGCTGTACTGTTTAAACTCGATGAAAGGAACACTGTTAACACTTTTCAGCAAGTTGCAATCATGAAATACAGAAATAAACCGTTTTTCATAAACAAGGTCTAAATCATGTTTGAGTCACTCTGTAAGTACAATTTTGCTGTACAGCTTACTCCTGATGATAGGAACACTGTTGACACTTTTCAGACAGTTGCAATCATGTAATACAGAAATAAACAGTTTTTCATGAACAAGGTCTAAATCATGTTTGAGACACTCTGTATCATAGTTGCCGTACTGCTTAATCCAGATGATAGGAACACTGTTGACACTTTTCAGCAAGTTGCAATTATGAAATACAGAAATAAACAGTTTTTCATGAACAAGGTCTAAATCATGTTTGAGACACTCTGTATCATTGTTGCCGTAATGCTTAGACCTTGTTTATTTCTGTTGCCGTAATGCTTAGACCCTGTTTATTTCTGTATTACATGATTGCAACTGTCTGAAAAGTGTCAACAGTGTTCCTATCATCCTGATTAAGCAGTACAGCAAAATGGTACAGAGTGACTCAAACATGACTTAGACCTTGTTTTTGAAAAACTGTTTATTTCTGTATTTCATGATTGCAACTTGCTGAAAAGTGTTAACAGTGTTCCTTTCATCGAGTTTAAACAGTACAGCAAAATGGTACTTACAGAGTGACCTTGTTTTTGAGAAACTGTTTATTTCTGTATTACATGATTGCAACTTGCTGAAAAGTGTTAACAGTTTTCCTTTCATCGAGTTTAAACAGTACAGCAAAAATGGTTCTTACAGAGTGCATCAAACATGATTTAGACCTTGTTTTTGAAAAATGGTTTATTTCTGTATTACATGATTGCAACTTGCTGAAAAGTGTCAACAGTGTTCCTATCATCCTGATTAAGCAGTACAGCAAAATGGTACTTACAGAGTGACCTTGTTTTTGAGAAACTGTTTATTTCTGTATTACATGATTGCAATTTGCTGAAAAGTGTTAACAGTGTTCCTTTCATCGAGTTTAAACAGTACAGCAAAATGGTACTTACAGAGTGATTCAAACATGACTTAGACCTTGTTTTTGAAAAACTGTTTATTTCTGTATTTCATGATTGCAACTTGCTGAAAAGTGTTAACAGTGTTCCTTTCATCGAGTTTAAACAGTACAGCAAAATGGTTCTTACAGAGTGCATCAAACATGATTTAGACCTTGTTTGTGAAAAACTATTTATTTCTGTATTTCATGATTGCAGCTTGCTGAAAAGTGTCAACAGTGTTCCTATCATCCTGATTAAGCAGTACAGCACAAATGGTACTTACAGAGTGACTCAAACATGACTTAGACCTTGTTTTTGAAAAATGGTTTATTTCTGTATTACATGATTGCAACTTGCTGAAAAGTGTCAACAGTGTTCCTATCATCCTGATTAAGCAGTACAGCAAAATGGTACTTACAGAGTGACCTTGTTTTTGAGAAACTGTTTATTTCTGTATTACATGATTGCAACTTGCTGAAAAGTGTTAACAGTGTTCCTTTCATCGAGTTTAAACAGTACAGCAAAAATGGTTCTTACAGAGTGCATCAAACATGATTTAGACCTTGTTTGTGAAAAACTATTTATTTCTGTATTTCATGATTGCAGCTTGCTGAAAAGTGTCAACAATGTTCCTTTCATCGACCTTAAACAGTACTGCAAAATGGTACTTACAGAGTGACTCAAACATGACTTAGACCTTGTTTTTGAAAAACTGTTTATTTCTGTATTTCATGATTGCAACTTGCTGAAAAGTGTTAACAAGTGTTCCTTTCATCGAGTTTAAACAGTACAGCAAAATGGTACTTACAGAGTGACTCCTTGTTTTTGAAAAACTGTTTATTTCTGTATTACATGATTGCAACTTGCTGAAAAGTGTTAACAGTGTTCCTTTCATCGAGTTTAAACAGTACAGAAAAATGGTACTTACAGAGTGCACCTTGTTTTTGAGAAACTGTTTATTTCTGTATTACATGATTGCAACTTGCTGAAAAGTGTTAACAGTGTTCCTTTCATCGAGTTTAAACAGTACAGCAAAAATGGTTCTTACAGAGTGCATCAAACATGACTTAGACCTTGTTTGTGAAAAACTATTTATTTCTGTATTTCATGATTGCAGCTTGCTGAAAAGTGTCAACAATGTTCCTTTCATCGAGCTTAAACAGTACAGCAAAATGGTACTTACAGGTGACTCAAACATGACTTAACCTTGTTTTTGAGAAACTGTTTATTTCTGTATTACATGATTGCAACTTGCTGAAAAGTGTTAACAGTGTTCCTTTCATCGAGTTTAAACAGTACAGCAAAAATGGTTCTTACAGAGTGCATCAAACATGATTTAGACCTTGTTTGTGAAAAACTATTTATTTCTGTATTTCATGATTGCAGCTTGCTGAAAAGTGTCAACAATGTTCCTTTCATCGAGCTTAAACAGTACAGCAAAATGGTACTTACAGAGTGACTCAAACATGACTTAACCTTGTTTTTGAAAAACTTTTTATTTCTGTATTTCATGATTGCAACTTGCTGAAAAGTGTTAACAGTGTTCCTTTCATCGAGTTTAAACAGTACAGCAAAAATGGTTCTTACAGAGTGCATCAAACATGATTTAGACCTTGTTTGTGAAAAACTATTTATTTCTGTATTTCATGATTGCAGCTTGCTGAAAAGTGTCAACAATGTTCCTTTCATCGAGCTTAAACAGTACAGCAAAATGGTACTTAAAGAGTGACTCAAACATGACTTAGACCTTGTTTTTGAAAAACTGTTTATTTCTGTATTTCATGATTGCAACTTGCTGAAAAGTGTTAACAAGTGTTCCTTTCATCGAGTTTAAACAGTACAGCAAAATGGTACTTACAGAGTGACCTTGTTTTTGAGAAACTGTTTATTTCTGTATTACATGATTGCAACTTGCTGAAAAGTGTTAACAGTGTTCCTTTCATCGAGTTTAAACAGTACAGCAAAAATGGTTCTTACAGAGTGCATCAAACATGATTTAGACCTTGTTTGTGAAAAACTATTTATTTCTGTATTTCATGATTGCAGCTTGCTGAAAAGTGTCAACAATGTTCCTTTCATCGAGCTTAAACAGTACAGCAAAATGGTACTTACAGAGTGACTCAAACATGACTTAGACCTTGTTTTTGAAAAACTTTTTATTTCTGTATTTCATGATTGCAACTTGCTGAAAAGTGTTAACAGTGTTCCTTTCATCGAGTTTAAACAGTACAGCAAAATGGTACTTACAGACTGACCTTGTTTTTGAAAAACTGTTTATTTCTGTATTACATGATTGCAACTTGCTGAAAAGTGTTAACAGTGTTCCTTTCATCGAGTTTAAACAGTACAGCAAAAATGGTTCTTACAGAGTGCATCAAACATGATTTAGACCTTGTTTGTGAAAAACTATTTATTTCTGTATTTCATGATTGCAGCTTGCTGAAAAGTGTCAACAATGTTCCTTTCATCGAGCTTAAACAGTACAGCAAAATGGTACTTACAGAGTGACTCAAACATGACTTAGACCTTGTTTTTGAAAAACTGTTTATTTCTGTATTACATGATTGCAGCTTGCTGAAAAGTGTCAACAATGTTCCTTTCATCGAGCTTAAACAGTACAGCAAAATGGTACTTACAGAGTGACTCAAACATGACTTAGACCTTGTTTTTGAAAAACTGTTTATTTCTGTATTACATGATTGCAACTTGCTGAAAAGTGTTAACAGTGTTCCTTTCATCGAGTTTAAACAGTACAGCAAAATGGTACTTACAGAGTGACCTTGTTTTTGAGAAACTGTTTATTTCTGTATTACATGATTGCAACTTGCTGAAAAGTGTTAACAGTGTTCCTTTCATCGAGTTTAAACAGTACAGCAAAAATGGTTCTTACAGAGTGCATCAAACATGATTTAGACCTTGTTTGTGAAAAACTATTTATTTCTGTATTTCATGATTGCAGCTTGCTGAAAAGTGTTAACAGTGTTCCTTTCATCGAGTTAAACAGTACAGCAAAATGGTACTTACAGAGTGACTCAAACATGACTTAGACCTTGTTTTTGAAAAACTGTTTATTTCTGTATTTCATGATTGCAACTTGCTGAAAAGTGTCAACAGTGTTCCTTTCATCGAGTTTAAACAGTACAGCAAAATGGTACTTACAGAGTGACCTTGTTTTTGAGAAACTGTTTATTTCTGTATTACATGATTGCAACTTGCTGAAAAGTGTTAACAGTGTTCCTTTCATCGAGTTTAAACAGTACAGCAAAATGGTACTTACAGAGTGATTCAAACATGACTTAGACCTTGTTTTTGAAAAACTGTTTATTTCTGTATTTCATGATTGCAACTTGCTGAAAAGTGTTAACAGTGTTCCTTTCATCGAGTTTAAACAGTACAGCAAAAATGGTTCTTACAGAGTGCATCAAACATGATTTAGACCTTGTTTGTGAAAAACTATTTATTTCTGTATTTCATGATTGCAGCTTGCTGAAAAGTGTCAACAATGTTCCTTTCATCGAGCTTAAACAGTACAGCAAAATGGTACTTACAGAGTGACTCAAACATGACTTAGACCTTGTTTTTGAAAAACTGTTTATTTCTGTATTACATGATTGCAACTTGCTGAAAAGTGTCAACAATGTTCCTTTCATCGAGTTTAAACAGTACAGCAAAATGGTACTTACAGAGTGACCTTGTTTTTGAGAAACTGTTTATTTCTGTATTACATGATTGCAACTTGCTGAAAAGTGTTAACAGTGTTCCTTTCATCGAGTTTAAACAGTACAGCAAAAATGGTTCTTACAGAGTGCATCAAACATGATTTAGACCTTGTTTGTGAAAAACTATTTATTTCTGTATTTCATGATTGCAGCTTGCTGAAAAGTGTCAACAATGTTCCTTTCATCGAGCTTAAACAGTACTGCAAAATGGTACTTACAGAGTGACTCAAACATGACTTAGACCTTGTTTTTGAAAAACTGTTTATTTCTGTATTTCATGATTGCAACTTGCTGATAAGTGTTAACAAGTGTTCCTTTCATCGAGTTTAAACAGTACAGCAAAATGGTACTTACAGAGTGACTCAAACATGACTTAGACCTTGTTTTTGAAAAACTGTTTATTTCTGTATTTCATGATTGCAACTTGCTGAAAAGTGTTAACAGTGTTCCTTTCATCGAGTTTAAACAGTACAGCAAAAATGGTACTTACAGAGTGACTCAAACATGACTTAGACCTTGTTTTTGAAAAACTGTTTATTTCTGTATTTCATGATTGCAACTTGCTGATAAGTGTTAACAAGTGTTCCTTTCATCGAGTTTAAACAGTACAGCAAAATGGTACTTACAGAGTGACCTTGTTTTTGAGAAACTGTTTATTTCTGTATTACATGATTGCAACTTGCTGAAAAGTGTTAACAGTGTTCCTTTCATCGAGTTTAAACAGTACAGCAAAAATGGTACTTACAGAGTGCATCAAACATGATTTAGACCTTGTTTTTGAAAAACTATTTATTTCTGTATTTCATGATTGCAGCTTGCTGAAAAGTGTCAACAATGTTCCTTTCATCGAGCTTAAACAGTACAGCAAAATGGTACTTACAGAGTGACTCAAACATGACTTAGACCTTGTTTTTGAAAAACTTTTTATTTCTGTATTTCATGATTGCAACTTGCTGAAAAGTGTTAACAGTGTTCCTTTCATCGAGTTTAAACAGTACAGCAAAAATGGTTCTTACAGAGTGCATCAAACATGATTTAGACCTTGTTTGTGAAAAACTATTTATTTCTGTATTTCATGATTGCAGCTTGCTGAAAACTGTCAACAATGTTCCTTTCATCGAGCTTAAACAGTACAGCAAAATGGTACTTACAGAGTGACTCAAACATGACTTAGACCTTGTTTTTGAAAAACTGTTTATTTCTGTATTTCATGATTGCATCTTGCTGAAAAGTGTTAACAGGGTTCCTTTCATCGAGTTTAAACAGTACAGCAAAATGGTACTTACAGAGTGACCTTGTTTTTGAGAAACTGTTTATTTCTGTATTACATGATTGCAACTTGCTGAAAAGTGTTAACAGTGTTCCTTTCATCGAGTTTAAACAGTACAGCAAAAATGGTTCTTACAGAGTGCATCAAACATGATTTAGACCTTGTTTGTGAAAAACTATTTATTTCTGTATTTCATGATTGCAGCTTGCTGAAAAGTGTCAACAATGTTCCTTTCATCGAGCTTAAACAGTACAGCAAAATGGTACTTACAGAGTGACTCAAACATGACTTAGACCTTGTTTTTGAAAAACTGTTTATTTCTGTATTTCATGATTGCATCTTGCTGAAAAGTGTTAACAGGGTTCCTTTCATCGAGTTTAAACAGTACAGCAAAATGGTACTTACAGAGTGACCTTGTTTTTGAGAAACTGTTTATTTCTGTATTACATGATTGCAACTTGCTGAAAAGTGTTAACAGTGTTCCTTTCATCGAGTTTAAACAGTACAGCAAAATGGTACTTACAGACTGACCTTGTTTTTGAAAAACTGTTTATTTTTGTATTACATGATTGCAACTTGCTGAAAAGTGTTAACAGTGTTCCTTTCATCGAGTTTAAACAGTACAGCAAAAATGGTTCTTACAGAGTGCATCAAACATGATTTAGACCTTGTTTGTGAAAAACTATTTATTTCTGTATTTCATGATTGCAGCTTGCTGAAAAGTGTTAACAATGTTCCTGTCACCGAGCTTAAACAGTACAGCAAAATGGTACTTACAGAGTGACGCAAACATGACTTAGACCTTGTTTTTGAAAAACTGTTTATTTCTGTATTACATGATTGCAGCTTGCTGAAAAGTGTCAACAATGTTCCTTTCATCGAGCTTAAACAGTACAGCAAAATGATACTTACAGAGTGACTCAAACATGACTTAGAGCTTGTTTTTGAAAAACTGTTTATTTCTGTATTACATGATTGCAACTTGCTGAAAAGTGTTAACAGTGTTCCTTTCATCGAGTTTAAACAGTACAGCAAAATGGTACTTACAGAGTGACCTTGTTTTTGAGAAACTGTTTATTTCTGTATTACATGATTGCAACTTGCTGAAAAGTGTTAACAGTGTTCCTTTCATCGAGTTTAAACAGTACAGCAAAAATGGTTCTTACAGAGTGCATCAAACATGATTTAGACCTTGTTTGTGAAAAACTATTTATTTCTGTATTTCATGATTGCAGCTTGCTGAAAAGTGTCAACAATGTTCCTTTCATCGAGCTTAAACAGTACTGCAAAATGGTACTTACAGAGTGATTCAAACATGACTTAGACCTTGTTTTTGAAAAACTGTTTATTTCTGTATTTCATGATTGCATCTTGCTGAAAAGTGTTAACAGGGTTCCTTTCATCGAGTTTAAACAGTACAGCAAAATGGTACTTACAGAGTGACCTTGTTTTTGAGAAACTGTTTATTTCTGTATTACATGATTGCAACTTGCTGAAAAGTGTTAACAGGGTTCCTTTCATCGAGTTTAAACAGTACAGCAAAATGGTACTTACAGACTGACCTTGTTTTTGAAAAACTGTTTATTTTTGTATTACATGAATGCAACTTGCTGAAAAGTGTTAACAGTGTTCCTTTCATCGAGTTTAAACAGTACAGCAAAAATGGTACTTACAGAGTGCATCAAACATGATTTAGACCTTGTTTTTGAAAAACTATTTATTTCTGTATTTCATGATTGCAGCTTGCTGAAAAGTGTTAACAATGTTCCTGTCACCGAGCTTAAACAGTACAGCAAAATGGTACTTACAGAGTGACGCAAACATGACTTAGACCTTGTTTTTGAAAAACTGTTTATTTCTGTATTACATGATTGCAGCTTGCTGAAAAGTGTCAACAATGTTCCTTTCATCGAGCTTAAACAGTACAGCAAAATGATACTTACAGAGTGACTCAAACATGACTTAGAGCTTGTTTTTGAAAAACTGTTTATTTCTGTATTTCATGATTGCAACTTGCTGAAAAGTGTTAACAGGGTTCCTTTCATCGAGTTTAAACAGTACAGCAAAATGGTACTTACAGAGTGACCTTGTTTTTGAGAAACTGTTTATTTCTGTATTACATGATTGCAACTTGCTGAAAAGTGTTAACAGTGTTCCTTTCATCGAGTTTAAACAGTACAGCAAAAATGGTTCTTACAGAGTGCATCAAACATGATTTAGACCTTGTTTGTGAAAAACTATTTATTTCTGTATTTCATGATTGCAGCTTGCTGAAAAGTGTCAACAATGTTCCTTTCATCGAGCTTAAACAGTACTGCAAAATGGTACTTACAGAGTGACTCAAACATGACTTAGACCTTGTTTTTGAAAAACTGTTTATTTCTGTATTTCATGATTGCATCTTGCTGAAAAGTGTTAACAGTGTTCCTTTCATCGAGTTTAAACAGTACAGCAAAATGGTACTTACAGAGTGACCTTGTTTTTGAGAAACTGTTTATTTCTGTATTACATGATTGCAACTTGCTGAAAAGTGTTAACAGGGTTCCTTTCATCGAGTTTAAACAGTACAGCAAAATGGTACTTACAGACTGACCTTGTTTTTGAGAAACTGTTTATTTCTGTATTTCATGATTGCAACTTGCTGAAAAGTGTTAACAATGTTCCTTTCATCGAGTTTAAACAGTACAGCAAAAATGGTACTTACAGAGTGCATCAAACATGATTTAGACCTTGTTTTTGAAAAACTATTTATTTCTGTATTTCATGATTGCAGCTTGCTGAAAAGTGTTAACAATGTTCCTTTCATCGAGCTTAAACAGTACAGCAAAATGGTACTTACAGAGTGACTCAAACATGACTTAGACCTTGTTTTTGAAAAACTGTTTATTTCTGTATTACATGATTGCAACTTGCTGAAAAGTGTCAACAATGTTCCTTTCATCGAGCTTAAACAGTACAGCAAAATGGTACTTACAGAGTGACTCAAACATGACTTAGACCTTGTTTTTGAAAAACTGTTTATTTCTGTATTTCATGATTGCAACTTGCTGAAAAGTGTTAACAGTGTTCCTTTCATCGAGTTTAAACAGTACAGCAAAATGGTACTTACAGAGTGACCTTGTTTTTGAGAAACTGTTTATTTCTGTATTACATGATTGCAACTTGCTGAAAAGTGTTAACAGTGTTCCTTTCATCGAGTTTAAACAGTACAGCAAAAATGGTACTTACAGAGTGCATCAAACATGATTTAGACCTTGTTTGTGAAAAACTATTTATTTCTGTATTTCATGATTGCAGCTTGCTGAAACGTGTCAACAATGTTCCTTTCATCGAGCTTAAACAGTACAGCAAAATGGTACTTACAGAGTGACGCAAACATGACTTAGACCTTGTTTTTGAAAAACTGTTTATTTCTGTATTACATGATTGCAGCTTGCTGAAAAGTGTCAACAGTGTTCCTTTCATCGAGCTTAAACAGTACAGCAAAATGGTACTTACAGAGTGACTCAAACATGACTTAGACCTTGTTTTTGAAAAACTGTTTATTTCTGTATTTCATGATTGCAACTTGCTGAAAAGTGTTAACAGTGTTCCTTTCATCGAGTTTAAACAGTACAGCAAAATGGTACTTACAGAGTGACCTTGTTTTTGAGAAACTGTTTATTTCTGTATTACATGATTGCAACTTGCTGAAAAGTGTTAACAGTGTTCCTTTCATCGAGTTTAAACAGTACAGCAAAAATGGTTCTTACAGAGTGCATCAAACATGATTTAGACCTTGTTTGTGAAAAACTATTTATTTCTGTATTTCATGATTGCAGCTTGCTGAAAAGTGTCAACAATGTTCCTTTCATCGAGCTTAAACAGTACTGCAAAATGGTACTTACAGAGTGACTCAAACATGACTTAGACCTTGTTTTTGAAAAACTGTTTATTTCTGTATTTCATGATTGCATCTTGCTGAAAAGTGTTAACAGGGTTCCTTTCATCGAGTTTAAACAGTACAGCAAAATGGTACTTACAGAGTGACCTTGTTTTTGAGAAACTGTTTATTTCTGTATTACATGATTGCAACTTGCTGAAAAGTGTTAACAGTGTTCCTTTCATCGAGTTTAAACAGTACAGCAAAATGGTACTTACAGAGTGACCTTGTTTTTGAAAAACTGTTTATTTCTGTATTACATGATTGCAACTTGCTGAAAAGTGTTAACAGTGTTCCTTTCATCGAGTTTAAACAGTACAGCAAAAATGGTTCTTACAGAGTGCATCAAACATGATTTAGACCTTGTTTGTGAAAAACTATTTATTTCTGTATTTCATGATTGCAGCTTGCTGAAAAGTGTCAACAATGTTCCTTTCATCGAGCTTAAACAGTACAGCAAAATGGTACTTACAGAGTGACTCAAACATGACTTAGACCTTGTTTTTGAAAAACTATTTATTTCTGTATTACATGATTGCAACTTGCTGAAAAGTGTCAACAATGTTCCTTTCATCGAGCTTAAACAGTACAGCAAAATGGTACTTACAGAGTGACTCAAACATGACTTACCTTGTTTTTGAAAAACTGTTTATTTCTGTATTTCATGATTGCAACTTGCTGAAAAGTGTTAACAGTGTTCCTTTCATCGAGTTTAAACAGTACAGCAAAATGGTACTTACAGAGTGACCTTGTTTTTGAGAAACTGTTTATTTCTGTATTACATGATTGCAACTTGCTGAAAAGTGTTAACAGTGTTCCTTTCATCGAGTTTAAACAGTACAGCAAAAATGGTTCTTACAGAGTGCATCAAACATGATTTAGACCTTGTTTGTGAAAAACTATTTATTTCTGTATTTCATGATTGCAGCTTGCTGAAAAGTGTCAACAATGTTCCTTTCATCGAGCTTAAACAGTACAGCAAAATGGTACTTACAGAGTGACTCAAACATGACTTAACCTTGTTTTTGAAAAACTGTTTATTTCTGTATTACATGATTGCAACTTGCTGAAAAGTGTTAACAGTGTTCCTTTCATCGAGTTTAAACAGTACAGCAAAATGGTACTTACAGAGTGACCTTGTTTTTGAGAAACTGGTTATTTCTGTATTACATGATTGCAACTTGCTGAAAAGTGTTAACAGTGTTCCTTTCATCGAGTTTAAACAGTACAGCAAAAATGGTTCTTACAGAGTGCATCAAACATGATTTAGACCTTGTTTGTGAAAAACTATTTATTTCTGTATTTCATGATTGCAGCTTGCTGAAAAGTGTCAACAATGTTCCT
The DNA here is from genome assembly GCF_905237065.1 of Salmo salar. Classification (NCBI taxonomy): domain Eukaryota; kingdom Metazoa; phylum Chordata; class Actinopteri; order Salmoniformes; family Salmonidae; genus Salmo; species Salmo salar. Next base: position 48,592 of record NW_025550955.1, on the reverse strand, counting down.
TTCATCGAGCTTAAACAGTACAGCAAAATGGTACTTACAGAGTGACTCAAACATGACTTAGACCTTGTTTTTGAAAAACTGTTTATTTCTGTATTTCATGATTGCAACTTGCTGAAAAGTGTCAACAATGTTCCTTTCATCGAGCTTAAACAGTACAGCAAAATGGTACTTACAGAGTGACTCAAACATGACTTAGACCTTGTTTTTGAAAAACTGTTTATTTCTGTATTTCATGATTGCAACTTGCTGATAAGTGTTAACAAGTGTTCCTTTCATCGAGTTTAAACAGTACAGCAAAATGGTACTTACAGAGTGACTCAAACATGACTTAGACCTTGTTTTTGAAAAACTGTTTATTTCTGTATTTCATGATTGCAACTTGCTGAAAAGTGTTAACAGTGTTCCTTTCATCGAGTTTAAACAGTACAGCAAAATGGTACTTACAGAGTGACCTTGTTTTTGAGAAACTGTTTATTTCTGTATTACATGATTGCAACTTGCTGAAAAGTGTTAACAGTGTTCCTTTCATCGAGTTTAAACAGTACAGCAAAAATGGTTCTTACAGAGTGCATCAAACATGATTTAGACCTTGTTTGTGAAAAACTATTTATTTCTGTATTTCATGATTGCAGCTTGCTGAAAAGTGTCAACAATGTTCCTTTCATCGAGCTTAAACAGTACAGCAAAATGGTACTTACAGAGTGACTCAAACATGACTTAGACCTTGTTTTTGAAAAACTGTTTATTTCTGTATTACATGATTGCAGCTTGCTGAAAAGTGTCAACAATGTTCCTTTCATCGAGCTTAAACAGTACAGCAAAATGGTACTTACAGAGTGACTCAAACATACTTACCTTGTTTTTGAAAAACTGTTTATTTCTGTATTTCATGATTGCAACTTGCTGAAAAGTGTTAACAGTGTTCCTTTCATCGAGTTTAAACAGTACAGCAAAATGGTACTTACAGAGTGACCTTGTTTTTGAGAAACTGTTTATTTCTGTATTACATGATTGCAACTTGCTGAAAAGTGTTAACAGTGTTCCTTTCATCGAGTTTAAACAGTACAGCAAAAATGGTACTTACAGAGTGCATCAAACATGATTTAGACCTTGTTTGTGAAAAACTATTTATTTCTGTATTTCATGATTGCAACTTGCTGAAAAGTGTCAACAATGTTCCTTTCATCGAGCTTAAACAGTACAGCAAAATGGTACTTACAGAGTGACCTTGTTTTTGAGAAACTGTTTATTTCTGTATTTCATGATTGCAACTTGCTGAAAAGTGTTAACAGTGTTCCTTTCATCGAGTTTAAACAGTACAGCAAAATGGTACTTACAGAGTGACCTTGTTTTTGAGAAACTGTTTATTTCTGTATTACATGATTGCAACTTGCTGAAAAGTGTTAACAGTGTTCCTTTCATCGAGTTTAAACAGTACAGCAAAAATGGTTCTTACAGAGTGCATCAAACATGATTTAGACCTTGTTTGTGAAAAACTATTTATTTCTGTATTTCATGATTGCAGCTTGCTGAAAAGTGTCAACAATGTTCCTTTCATCGAGCTTAAACAGTACAGCAAAATGGTACTTACAGAGTGACTCAAACATGACTTAGACCTTGTTTGTGAAAAACTATTTATTTCTGTATTTCATGATTGCAGCTTGCTGAAAAGTGTCAACAATGTTCCTTTCATCGAGCTTAAACAGTACAGCAAAATGGTACTTACAGAGTGACTCAAACATGACTTAGACCTTGTTTTTGAAAAACTGTTTATTTCTGTATTTCATGATTGCAACTTGCTGAAAAGTGTTAACAGTGTTCCTTTCATCGAGTTTAAACAGTACAGCAAAATGGTACTTACAGAGTGACCTTGTTTTTGAGAAACTGTTTATTTCTGTATTACATGATTGCAACTTGCTGAAAAGTGTTAACAGTGTTCCTTTCATCGAGTTTAAACAGTACAGCAAAAATGGTTCTTACAGAGTGCATCAAACATGATTTAGACCTTGTTTGTGAAAAACTATTTATTTCTGTATTTCATGATTGCAGCTTGCTGAAAAGTGTCAACAATGTTCCTTTCATCGAGCTTAAACAGTACAGCAAAATGGTACTTACAGAGTGACTCAAACATGACTTAGACCTTGTTTTTGAAAAACTGTTTATTTCTGTATTTCATGATTGCAACTTGCTGAAAAGTGTTAACAGTGTTCCTTTCATCGAGTTTAAACAGTACAGCAAAATGGTACTTACAGAGTGACCTTGTTTTTGAGAAACTGTTTATTTCTGTATTACATGATTGCAACTTGCTGAAAAGTGTTAACAGTGTTCCTTTCATCGAGTTTAAACAGTACAGCAAAATGGTACTTACAGAGTGACCTTGTTTTTGAAAAACTGTTTATTTCTGTATTACATGATTGCAACTTGCTGAAAAGTGTTAACAGTGTTCCTTTCATCGAGTTTAAACAGTACAGCAAAAATGGTTCTTACAGAGTGCATCAAACATATTTAGACCTTGTTTTTGAAAAACTATTTATTTCTGTATTTCATGATTGCAGCTTGCTGAAAAGTGTCAACAATGTTCCTTTCATCGAGCTTAAACAGTACAGCAAAATGGTACTTACAGAGTGACTCAAACATGACTTAGACCTTGTTTTTGAAAAACTGTTTATTTCTGTATTTCATGATTGCAGCTTGCTGAAAAGTGTCAACAATGTTCCTTTCATCGAGCTTAAACAGTACAGCAAAATGGTACTTACAGAGTGACTCAAACATGACTTAACCTTGTTTTTGAAAAACTGTTTATTTCTGTATTTCATGATTGCAACTTGCTGAAAAGTGTTAACAGTGTTCCTTTCATCGAGTTTAAACAGTACAGCAAAATGGTACTTACAGAGTGACCTTGTTTTTGAGAAACTGTTTATTTCTGTATTACATGATTGCAACTTGCTGAAAAGTGTTAACAGTGTTCCTTTCATCGAGTTTAAACAGTACAGCAAAAATGGTTCTTACAGAGTGCATCAAACATGATTTAGACCTTGTTTGTGAAAAACTATTTATTTCTGTATTTCATGATTGCAGCTTGCTGAAAAGTGTCAACAATGTTCCTTTCATCGAGCTTAAACAGTACAGCAAAATGGTACTTACAGAGTGACTCAAACATGACTTAGACCTTGTTTTTGAAAAACTGTTTATTTCTGTATTTCATGATTGCAACTTGCTGAAAAGTGTTAACAGTGTTCCTTTCATCGAGTTTAAACAGTACAGCAAAATGGTACTTACAGAGTGACCTTGTTTTTGAGAAACTGTTTATTTCTGTATTACATGATTGCAACTTGCTGAAAAGTGTTAACAGTGTTCCTTTCATCGAGTTTAAACAGTACAGCAAAAATGGTTCTTACAGAGTGCATCAAACATGATTTAGACCTTGTTTGTGAAAAACTATTTATTTCTGTATTTCATGATTGCAGCTTGCTGAAAAGTGTCAACAGTGTTCCTTTCATCGAGCTTAAACAGTACAGCAAAATGGTACTTACAGAGTGACTCAAACATGACTTAGACCTTGTTTTTGAAAAACTGTTTATTTCTGTATTTCATGATTGCAGCTTGCTGAAAAGTGTCAACAATGTTCCTTTCATCGAGCTTAAACAGTACTGCAAAATGGTACTTACAGAGTGATTCACATGACTTACCTTGTTTTTGAAAAACTGTTTATTTCTGTATTTCATGATTGCAACTTGCTGAAAAGTGTTAACAATGTTCCTTTCATCGAGTTTAAACAGTACAGCAAAATGGTACTTACAGAGTGACCTTGTTTTTGAGAAACTGTTTATTTCTGTATTACATGATTGCAACTTGCTGAAAAGTGTTAACAGGGTTCCTTTCATCGAGTTTAAACAGTACAGCAAAATGGTACTTACAGACTGACCTTGTTTTTGAAAAACTGTTTATTTCTGTATTACATGATTGCAACTTGCTGAAAAGTGTTAACAGTGTTCCTTTCATCGAGTTTAAACAGTACAGCAAAAATGGTTCTTACAGAGTGCATCAAACATGATTTAGACCTTGTTTGTGAAAAACTATTTATTTCTGTATTTCATGATTGCAGCTTGCTGAAAAGTGTTAACAATGTTCCTTTCATCGAGCTTAAACAGTACAGCAAAATGGTACTTACAGAGTGACTCAAACATGACTTAGACCTTGTTTTTGAAAAACTGTTTATTTCTGTATTTCATGATTGCAGCTTGCTGAAAAGTGTCAACAATGTTCCTTTCATCGAGCTTAAACAGTACAGCAAAATGGTACTTACAGAGTGACTCAAACATGACTTAGACCTTGTTTTTGAAAAACTGTTTATTTCTGTATTTCATGATTGCAACTTGCTGAAAAGTGTTAACAGTGTTCCTTTCATCGAGTTTAAACAGTACAGCAAAATGGTACTTACAGAGTGACCTTGTTTTTGAGAAACTGTTTATTTCTGTATTACATGATTGCAACTTGCTGAAAAGTGTTAACAGTGTTCCTTTCATCGAGTTTAAACAGTACAGCAAAAATGGTTCTTACAGAGTGCATCAAACATGATTTAGACCTTGTTTGTGAAAAACTATTTATTTCTGTATTTCATGATTGCAGCTTGCTGAAAAGTGTCAACAATGTTCCTTTCATCGAGCTTAAACAGTACTGCAAAATGGTACTTACAGAGTGACTCAAACATGACTTAGACCTTGTTTTTGAAAAACTGTTTATTTCTGTATTTCATGATTGCATCTTGCTGAAAAGTGTTAACAGTGTTCCTTTCATCGAGTTTAAACAGTACAGCAAAATGGTACTTACAGAGTGACCTTGTTTTTGAGAAACTGTTTATTTCTGTATTTCATGATTGCAACTTGCTGAAAAGTGTTAACAGTGTTCCTTTCATCGAGTTTAAACAGTACAGCAAAATGGTACTTACAGACTGACCTTGTTTTTGAGAAACTGTTTATTTCTGTATTACATGATTGCAACTTGCTGAAAAGTGTTAACAGTGTTCCTTTCATCGAGTTTAAACAGTACAGCAAAAATGGTTCTTACAGAGTGCATCAAACATGATTTAGACCTTGTTTTTGAAAAACTATTTATTTCTGTATTTCATGATTGCAGCTTGCTGAAAAGTGTTAACAATGTTCCTTTCATCGAGCTTAAACAGTACAGCAAAATGGTACTTACAGAGTGACTCAAACATGACTTAGACCTTGTTTTTGAAAAACTATTTATTTCTGTATTTCATGATTGCAGCTTGCTGAAAAGTGTCAACAATGTTCCTTTCATCGAGCTTAAACAGTACAGCAAAATGGTACTTACAGAGTGACTCAAACATACTTAACCTTGTTTTTGAAAAACTGTTTATTTCTGTATTTCATGATTGCAACTTGCTGAAAAGTGTTAACAGTGTTCCTTTCATCGAGTTTAAACAGTACAGCAAAATGGTACTTACAGAGTGACCTTGTTTTTGAGAAACTGTTTATTTCTGTATTACATGATTGCAACTTGCTGAAAAGTGTTAACAGTGTTCCTTTCATCGAGTTTAAACAGTACAGCAAAAATGGTTCTTACAGAGTGCATCAAACATGATTTAGACCTTGTTTGTGAAAAACTATTTATTTCTGTATTTCATGATTGCAGCTTGCTGAAAAGTGTCAACAATGTTCCTTTCATCGAGCTTAAACAGTACAGCAAAATGGTACTTACAGAGTGACTCAAACATGACTTAGACCTTGTTTTTGAAAAACTGTTTATTTCTGTATTTCATGATTGCAACTTGCTGAAAAGTGTTAACAGTGTTCCTTTCATCGAGTTTAAACAGTACAGCAAAATGGTACTTACAGAGTGACCTTGTTTTTGAGAAACTGTTTATTTCTGTATTACATGATTGCAACTTGCTGAAAAGTGTTAACAGTGTTCCTTTCATCGAGTTTAAACAGTACAGCAAAAATGGTTCTTACAGAGTGCATCAAACATGATTTAGACCTTGTTTGTGAAAAACTATTTATTTCTGTATTTCATGATTGCAGCTTGCTGAAAAGTGTTAACAATGTTCCTTTCATCGAGCTTAAACAGTACAGCAAAATGGTACTTACAGAGTGACTCAAACATGACTTAGACCTTGTTTTTGAAAAACTGTTTATTTCTGTATTTCATGATTGCAACTTGCTGAAAAGTGTTAACAATGTTCCTTTCATCGAGCTTAAACAGTACTGCAAAATGGTACTTACAGAGTGACTCAAACATACTTAACCTTGTTTTTGAAAAACTATTTATTTCTGTATTTCATGATTGCAACTTGCTGAAAAGTGTTAACAGTGTTCCTTTCATCGAGCTTAAACAGTACAGCAAAATGGTACTTACAGAGTGACTCAAACATGACTTAGACCTTGTTTTTGAAAAACTGTTTATTTCTGTATTTCATGATTGCAACTTGCTGAAAAGTGTTAACAGTGTTCCTTTCATCGAGTTTAAACAGTACAGCAAAATGGTACTTACAGAGTGACCTTGTTTTTGAGAAACTGTTTATTTCTGTATTACATGATTGCAACTTGCTGAAAAGTGTTAACAGTGTTCCTTTCATCGAGTTTAAACAGTACAGCAAAAATGGTTCTTACAGAGTGCATCAAACATGATTTAGACCTTGTTTGTGAAAAACTATTTATTTCTGTATTTCATGATTGCAGCTTGCTGAAAAGTGTCAACAATGTTCCTTTCATCGAGCTTAAACAGTACTGCAAAATGGTACTTACAGAGTGACTCAAACATGACTTAGACCTTGTTTTTGAAAAACTGTTTATTTCTGTATTTCATGATTGCAACTTGCTGATAAGTGTTAACAGTGTTCCTTTCATCGAGTTTAAACAGTACAGCAAAATGGTACTTACAGAGTGACCTTGTTTTTGAGAAACTGTTTATTTCTGTATTACATGATTGCAACTTGCTGAAAAGTGTTAACAGTGTTCCTTTCATCGAGTTTAAACAGTACAGCAAAAATGGTTCTTACAGAGTGCATCAAACATGATTTAGACCTTGTTTGTGAAAAACTATTTATTTCTGTATTTCATGATTGCAGCTTGCTGAAAAGTGTCAACAATGTTCCTTTCATCGAGCTTAAACAGTACAGCAAAATGGTACTTACAGAGTGACTCAAACATGACTTAGACCTTGTTTTTGAAAAACTATTTATTTCTGTATTTCATGATTGCAACTTGCTGAAAAGTGTCAACAATGTTCCTTTCATCGAGCTTAAACAGTACAGCAAAATGGTACTTACAGAGTGACTCAACAGACTTCCTTGTTTTTGAAAAACTGTTTATTTCTGTATTTCATGATTGCAACTTGCTGAAAAGTGTTAACAGTGTTCCTTTCATCGAGTTTAAACAGTACAGCAAAATGGTACTTACAGAGTGACCTTGTTTTTGAGAAACTGTTTATTTCTGTATTACATGATTGCAACTTGCTGAAAAGTGTTAACAATGTTCCTTTCATCGAGCTTAAACAGTACAGCAAAAATGGTTCTTACAGAGTGAATCAAACATGACTTAGACCTTGTTTGTGAAAAACTATTTATTTCTGTATTTCATGATTGCAACTTGCTGAAAAGTGTCAACAATGTTCCTTTCATCGAGCTTAAACAGTACAGCAAAATGGTACTTACAGAGTGACTCCTTGTTTTTGAGAAACTGTTTATTTCTGTATTTCATGATTGCAACTTGCTGAAAAGTGTTAACAATGTTCCTTTCATCGAGTTTAAACAGTACAGCAAAATGGTACTTACAGACTAGACCTTGTTTTTGAAAAACTGTTTATTTCTGTATTACATGATTGCAACTTGCTGAAAAGTGTTAACAGTGTTCCTTTCATCGAGTTTAAACAGTACAGCAAAAATGGTTCTTACAGAGTGCATCAAACATATTTAGACCTTGTTTTTGAAAAACTATTTATTTCTGTATTTCATGATTGCAGCTTGCTGAAAAGTGTTAACAATGTTCCTTTCATCGAGCTTAAACAGTACAGCAAAAATGGTTCTTACAGAGTGACTCAAACATGACTTAGACCTTGTTTGTGAAAAACTGTTTATTTCTGTATTTCATGATTGCAGCTTGCTGAAAAGTGTTAACAATGTTCCTTTCATCGAGCTTAAACAGTACAGCAAAATGGTACTTACAGAGTGACTCCTACTTACCTTGTTTTTGAAAAACTGTTTATTTCTGTATTTCATGATTGCAACTTGCTGAAAAGTGTTAACAGTGTTCCTTTCATCGAGTTTAAACAGTACAGCAAAATGGTACTTACAGAGTGACCTTGTTTTTGAGAAACTGTTTATTTCTGTATTACATGATTGCAACTTGCTGAAAAGTGTTAACAGTGTTCCTTTCATCGAGTTTAAACAGTACAGCAAAAATGGTTCTTACAGAGTGCATCAAACATGATTTAGACCTTGTTTGTGAAAAACTATTTATTTCTGTATTTCATGATTGCAGCTTGCTGAAAAGTGTCAACAATGTTCCTTTCATCGAGCTTAAACAGTACTGCAAAATGGTACTTACAGAGTGACTCAAACATGACTTAGACCTTGTTTTTGAAAAACTGTTTATTTCTGTATTTCATGATTGCAACTTGCTGAAAAGTGTTAACAGTGTTCCTTTCATCGAGTTTAAACAGTACAGCAAAATGGTACTTACAGAGTGACCTTGTTTTTGAGAAACTGTTTATTTCTGTATTACATGATTGCAACTTGCTGAAAAGTGTCAACAATGTTCCTTTCATCGAGTTTAAACAGTACAGCAAAATGGTACTTACAGAGTGACCTTGTTTTTGAGAAACTGTTTATTTCTGTATTTCATGATTGCAACTTGCTGAAAAGTGTTAACAGTGTTCCTTTCATCGAGTTTAAACAGTACAGCAAAAATGGTTCTTACAGAGTGCATCATATTTAGACCTTGTTTTTGAAAAACTGTTTATTTCTGTATTTCATGATTGCAGCTTGCTGAAAAGTGTTAACAATGTTCCTTTCATCGAGCTTAAACAGTACAGCAAAATGGTACTTACAGAGTGACTCAAACATGACTTAGACCTTGTTTTTGAAAAACTGTTTATTTCTGTATTTCATGATTGCAACTTGCTGAAAAGTGTCAACAATGTTCCTTTCATCGAGCTTAAACAGTACAGCAAAATGGTACTTACAGAGTGACTCAAACATGACTTAGACCTTGTTTTTGAAAAACTGTTTATTTCTGTATTTCATGATTGCAACTTGCTGAAAAGTGTTAACAGTGTTCCTTTCATCGAGTTTAAACAGTACAGCAAAATGGTACTTACAGAGTGACCTTGTTTTTGAGAAACTGTTTATTTCTGTATTACATGATTGCAACTTGCTGAAAAGTGTTAACAGTGTTCCTTTCATCGAGTTTAAACAGTACAGCAAAAATGGTTCTTACAGAGTGCATCAAACATGATTTAGACCTTGTTTGTGAAAAACTATTTATTTCTGTATTTCATGATTGCAGCTTGCTGAAAAGTGTTAACAATGTTCCTTTCATCGAGCTTAAACAGTACAGCAAAATGGTACTTACAGAGTGACTCAAACATGACTTAGACCTTGTTTTTGAAAAACTGTTTATTTCTGTATTTCATGATTGCAACTTGCTGAAAAGTGTTAACAGTGTTCCTTTCATCGAGTTTAAACAGTACAGCAAAATGGTACTTACAGAGTGACCTTGTTTTTGAGAAACTGTTTATTTCTGTATTACATGATTGCAACTTGCTGAAAAGTGTTAACAGTGTTCCTTTCATCGAGTTTAAACAGTACAGCAAAAATGGTTCTTACAGAGTGCATCAAACATGATTTAGACCTTGTTTGTGAAAAACTATTTATTTCTGTATTTCATGATTGCAGCTTGCTGAAAAGTGTTAACAATGTTCCTTTCATCGAGCTTAAACAGTACAGCAAAATGGTACTTACAGAGTGACTCAAAATATTACCTTGTTTTTGAAAAACTGTTTATTTCTGTATTTCATGATTGCAACTTGCTGAAAAGTGTTAACAATGTTCCTTTCATCGAGTTTAAACAGTACTGCAAAATGGTACTTACAGAGTGACTCAACATGACTTACCTTGTTTTTGAAAAACTATTTATTTCTGTATTTCATGATTGCAACTTGCTGAAAAGTGTTAACATGTTCCTTTCATCGAGCTTAAACAGTACAGCAAAATGGTACTTACAGAGTGACTCAAACATACTTAACCTTGTTTTTGAAAAACTGTTTATTTCTGTATTTCATGATTGCAACTTGCTGAAAAGTGTTAACAGTGTTCCTTTCATCGAGTTTAAACAGTACAGCAAAATGGTACTTACAGAGTGACCTTGTTTTTGAGAAACTGTTTATTTCTGTATTACATGATTGCAACTTGCTGAAAAGTGTTAACAGTGTTCCTTTCATCGAGTTTAAACAGTACAGCAAAAATGGTTCTTACAGAGTGCATCAAACATGATTTAGACCTTGTTTGTGAAAAACTATTTATTTCTGTATTTCATGATTGCAGCTTGCTGAAAAGTGTCAACAATGTTCCTTTCATCGAGCTTAAACAGTACTGCAAAATGGTACTTACAGAGTGACTCAAACATGACTTAGACCTTGTTTTTGAAAAACTGTTTATTTCTGTATTTCATGATTGCAACTTGCTGATAAGTGTTAACAAGTGTTCCTTTCATCGAGTTTAAACAGTACAGCAAAATGGTACTTACAGAGTGACCTTGTTTTTGAGAAACTGTTTATTTCTGTATTACATGATTGCAACTTGCTGAAAAGTGTTAACAGTGTTCCTTTCATCGAGTTTAAACAGTACAGCAAAAATGGTTCTTACAGAGTGCATCAAACATGATTTAGACCTTGTTTGTGAAAAACTATTTATTTCTGTATTTCATGATTGCAGCTTGCTGAAAAGTGTTAACAATGTTCCTTTCATCGAGCTTAAACAGTACAGCAAAATGGTACTTACAGAGTGACTCAAACATGACTTAGACCTTGTTTTTGAAAAACTGTTTATTTCTGTATTTCATGATTGCAGCTTGCTGAAAAGTGTCAACAATGTTCCTTTCATCGAGCTTAAACAGTACAGCAAAATGGTACTTACAGAGTGACTCACATGATTCCTTGTTTTTGAAAAACTGTTTATTTCTGTATTTCATGATTGCAACTTGCTGAAAAGTGTTAACAGTGTTCCTTTCATCGAGTTTAAACAGTACAGCAAAAATGGTACTTACAGAGTGACCTTGTTTTTGAGAAACTGTTTATTTCTGTATTACATGATTGCAACTTGCTGAAAAGTGTTAACAGTGTTCCTTTCATCGAGTTTAAACAGTACAGCAAAAATGGTTCTTACAGAGTGCATCAAACATGATTTAGACCTTGTTTGTGAAAAACTATTTATTTCTGTATTTCATGATTGCAGCTTGCTGAAAAGTGTCAACAATGTTCCTTTCATCGAGCTTAAACAGTACTGCAAAATGGTACTTACAGAGTGACTCAAACATGACTTAGACCTTGTTTTTGAAAAACTGTTTATTTCTGTATTTCATGATTGCAACTTGCTGATAAGTGTTAACAAGTGTTCCTTTCATCGAGTTTAAACAGTACAGCAAAATGGTACTTACAGAGTGACCTTGTTTTTGAGAAACTGTTTATTTCTGTATTACATGATTGCAACTTGCTGAAAAGTGTTAACAGTGTTCCTTTCATCGAGTTTAAACAGTACAGCAAAAATGGTACTTACAGAGTGCATCAAACATGATTTAGACCTTGTTTGTGAAAAACTATTTATTTCTGTATTTCATGATTGCAACTTGCTGAAAAGTGTTAACAATGTTCCTTTCATCGAGCTTAAACAGTACAGCAAAAATGGTACTTACAGAGTGACTCAAACATGACTTAGACCTTGTTTTTGAAAAACTGTTTATTTCTGTATTTCATGATTGCAGCTTGCTGAAAAGTGTTAACAATGTTCCTTTCATCGAGCTTAAACAGTACAGCAAAATGGTACTTACAGAGTGACACTTCCTTGTTTTTGAAAAACTGTTTATTTCTGTATTTCATGATTGCAACTTGCTGAAAAGTGTTAACAGTGTTCCTTTCATCGAGTTTAAACAGTACAGCAAAATGGTACTTACAGAGTGACCTTGTTTTTGAGAAACTGTTTATTTCTGTATTACATGATTGCAACTTGCTGAAAAGTGTTAACAGTGTTCCTTTCATCGAGTTTAAACAGTACAGCAAAAATGGTACTTACAGAGTGCATCAAACATGATTTAGACCTTGTTTTTGAAAAACTATTTATTTCTGTATTTCATGATTGCAACTTGCTGAAAAGTGTTAACAATGTTCCTTTCATCGAGCTTAAACAGTACAGCAAAATGGTACTTACAGAGTGACTCAAACATGACTTAGACCTTGTTTTTGAAAAACTGTTTATTTCTGTATTTCATGATTGCAACTTGCTGAAAAGTGTCAACAATGTTCCTTTCATCGAGCTTAAACAGTACAGCAAAATGGTACTTACAGAGTGACTCAAACATGACTTAGACCTTGTTTTTGAAAAACTATTTATTTCTGTATTTCATGATTGCAACTTGCTGATAAGTGTCAACAAGTGTTCCTTTCATCGAGCTTAAACAGTACAGCAAAATGGTACTTACAGAGTGACTCAAACATACTTAGCCTTGTTTTTGAAAAACTGTTTATTTCTGTATTTCATGATTGCAACTTGCTGAAAAGTGTTAACAGTGTTCCTTTCATCGAGTTTAAACAGTACAGCAAAATGGTACTTACAGAGTGACCTTGTTTTTGAGAAACTGTTTATTTCTGTATTACATGATTGCAACTTGCTGAAAAGTGTTAACAGTGTTCCTTTCATCGAGTTTAAACAGTACAGCAAAAATGGTTCTTACAGAGTGCATCAAACATGATTTAGACCTTGTTTTTGAAAAACTATTTATTTCTGTATTTCATGATTGCAGCTTGCTGAAAAGTGTCAACAATGTTCCTTTCATCGAGCTTAAACAGTACAGCAAAATGGTACTTACAGAGTGACTCAAACATACTTAGACCTTGTTTTTGAAAAACTGTTTATTTCTGTATTTCATGATTGCAACTTGCTGAAAAGTGTTAACAGTGTTCCTTTCATCGAGTTTAAACAGTACAGCAAAAATGGTTCTTACAGAGTGCACTATAACCTTGTTTTTGAAAAACTATTTATTTCTGTATTTCATGATTGCAGCTTGCTGAAAAGTGTTAACAATGTTCCTTTCATCGAGCTTAAACAGTACTGCAAAATGGTACTTACAGAGTGACTCAAACATATTAACCTTGTTTTTGAAAAACTGTTTATTTCTGTATTTCATGATTGCAACTTGCTGAAAAGTGTTAACAGTGTTCCTTTCATCGAGTTTAAACAGTACAGCAAAAATGGTACTTACAGAGTGCATCAAACATGATTTAGACCTTGTTTGTGAAAAACTATTTATTTCTGTATTTCATGATTGCAGCTTGCTGAAAAGTGTCAACAATGTTCCTTTCATCGAGCTTAAACAGTACTGCAAAATGGTACTTACAGAGTGACTCAAACATGACTTAGACCTTGTTTTTGAAAAACTGTTTATTTCTGTATTTCATGATTGCAACTTGCTGATAAGTGTTAACAAGTGTTCCTTTCATCGAGTTTAAACAGTACAGCAAAATGGTACTTACAGAGTGACCTTGTTTTTGAGAAACTGTTTATTTCTGTATTACATGATTGCAACTTGCTGAAAAGTGTTAACAGTGTTCCTTTCATCGAGTTTAAACAGTACAGCAAAAATGGTTCTTACAGAGTGCATCAAACATGATTTAGACCTTGTTTGTGAAAAACTATTTATTTCTGTATTTCATGATTGCAGCTTGCTGAAAAGTGTCAACAATGTTCCTTTCATCGAGCTTAAACAGTACAGCAAAATGGTACTTACAGAGTGACTCAAACATGACTTAGACCTTGTTTTTGAAAAACTGTTTATTTCTGTATTTCATGATTGCAACTTGCTGAAAAGTGTTAACAGTGTTCCTTTCATCGAGTTTAAACAGTACAGCAAAAATGGTTCTTACAGAGTGCATCAAAATGATTAGACCTTGTTTTTGAAAAACTGTTTATTTCTGTATTTCATGATTGCAACTTGCTGAAAAGTGTCAACAATGTTCCTTTCATCGAGCTTAAACAGTACTGCAAAATGGTACTTACAGAGTGATTCAAACATGACTTAGACCTTGTTTTTGAAAAACTATTTATTTCTGTATTTCATGATTGCAACTTGCTGAAAAGTGTCAACAATGTTCCTTTCATCGAGCTTAAACAGTACAGCAAAATGGTACTTACAGAGTGACCTTGTTTTTGAGAAACTGTTTATTTCTGTATTACATGATTGCAACTTGCTGAAAAGTGTTAACAGTGTTCCTTTCATCGAGTTTAAACAGTACAGCAAAATGGTACTTACAGAGTGACCTTGTTTTTGAAAAACTGTTTATTTCTGTATTACATGATTGCAACTTGCTGAAAAGTGTTAACAGTGTTCCTTTCATCGAGTTTAAACAGTACAGCAAAAATGGTTCTTACAGAGTGCATCAAACATGATTTAGACCTTGTTTGTGAAAAACTATTTATTTCTGTATTTCATGATTGCAGCTTGCTGAAAAGTGTCAACAATGTTCCTTTCATCGAGCTTAAACAGTACTGCAAAATGGTACTTACAGAGTGACTCAAACATGACTTAGACCTTGTTTTTGAAAAACTGTTTATTTCTGTATTTCATGATTGCAACTTGCTGAAAAGTGTTAACAGTGTTCCTTTCATCGAGTTTAAACAGTACAGCAAAATGGTACTTACAGAGTGACCTTGTTTTTGAGAAACTGTTTATTTCTGTATTACATGATTGCAACTTGCTGAAAAGTGTTAACAGTGTTCCTTTCATCGAGTTTAAACAGTACAGCAAAAATGGTTCTTACAGAGTGCATCAAACATGATTTAGACCTTGTTTGTGAAAAACTATTTATTTCTGTATTTCATGATTGCAGCTTGCTGAAAAGTGTCAACAATGTTCCTTTCATCGAGCTTAAACAGTACAGCAAAATGGTACTTACAGAGTGACTCAAACATGACTTAGACCTTGTTTTTGAAAAACTGTTTATTTCTGTATTACATGATTGCAGCTTGCTGAAAAGTGTCAACAATGTTCCTTTCATCGAGTTTAAACAGTACAGCAAAATGGTACTTACAGAGTGACTCACACTTGACCTTGTTTTTGAGAAACTGTTTATTTCTGTATTACATGATTGCAACTTGCTGAAAAGTGTTAACAGTGTTCCTTTCATCGAGTTTAAACAGTACAGCAAAAATGGTTCTTACAGAGTGCATCAAACATGATTTAGACCTTGTTTGTGAAAAACTATTTATTTCTGTATTTCATGATTGCAGCTTGCTGAAAAGTGTCAACAATGTTCCTTTCATCGAGCTTAAACAGTACTGCAAAATGGTACTTACAGAGTGACTCAAACATGACTTAGACCTTGTTTTTGAAAAACTGTTTATTTCTGTATTTCATGATTGCAACTTGCTGAAAAGTGTTAACAGTGTTCCTT
Source organism: Salmo salar (assembly GCF_905237065.1). Lineage (NCBI taxonomy): Eukaryota > Metazoa > Chordata > Actinopteri > Salmoniformes > Salmonidae > Salmo > Salmo salar. The sequence continues at coordinate 32,908 of NW_025550955.1, read as the reverse complement.
TCATCGAGTTTAAACAGTACAGCAAAATGGTACTTACAGAGTGACCTTGTTTTTGAGAAACTGTTTATTTCTGTATTACATGATTGCAACTTGCTGAAAAGTGTTAACAGTGTTCCTTTCATCGAGTTTAAACAGTACAGCAAAAATGGTTCTTACAGAGTGCATCAAACATGATTTAGACCTTGTTTGTGAAAAACTATTTATTTCTGTATTTCATGATTGCAGCTTGCTGAAAAGTGTCAACAATGTTCCTTTCATCGAGCTTAAACAGTACTGCAAAATGGTACTTACAGAGTGACTCAAACATGACTTAGACCTTGTTTTTGAAAAACTGTTTATTTCTGTATTTCATGATTGCAACTTGCTGAAAAGTGTTAACAGTGTTCCTTTCATCGAGTTTAAACAGTACAGCAAAATGGTACTTACAGAGTGACCTTGTTTTTGAGAAACTGTTTATTTCTGTATTACATGATTGCAACTTGCTGAAAAGTGTTAACAGTGTTCCTTTCATCGAGTTTAAACAGTACAGCAAAAATGGTTCTTACAGAGTGCATCAAACATGATTTAGACCTTGTTTGTGAAAAACTATTTATTTCTGTATTTCATGATTGCAGCTTGCTGAAAAGTGTCAACAGTGTTCCTTTCATCGAGCTTAAACAGTACAGCAAAATGGTACTTACAGAGTGACTCAAACATGACTTAGACCTTGTTTTTGAAAAACTGTTCATTTCTGTATTTCATGATTGCAGCTTGCTGAAAAGTGTCAACAATGTTCCTTTCATCGAGCTTAAACAGTACTGCAAAATGGTACTTACAGAGTGACTCAAACATGACTTAGACCTTGTTTTTGAGAAACTGTTTATTTCTGTATTACATGATTGCAACTTGCTGAAAAGTGTTAACAGTGTTCCTTTCATCGAGTTTAAACAGTACAGCAAAATGGTACTTACAGAGTGACCTTGTTTTTGAGAAACTGTTTATTTCTGTATTACATGATTGCAACTTGCTGAAAAGTGTTAACAGTGTTCCTTTCATCGAGTTTAAACAGTACAGCAAAATGGTACTTACAGAGTGCATCAAACATGATTTAGACCTTGTTTGTGAAAAACTATTTATTTCTGTATTTCATGATTGCAGCTTGCTGAAAAGTGTCAACAATGTTCCTTTCATCGAGCTTAAACAGTACAGCAAAATGGTACTTACAGAGTGACCTTGTTTTTGAGAAACTGTTTATTTCTGTATTACATGATTGCAACTTGCTGAAAAGTGTTAACAGTGTTCCTTTCATCGAGCTTAAACAGTACAGCAAAATGGTACTTACAGAGTGACTCAAACATGACTTAGACCTTGTTTTTGAAAAACTGTTTATTTCTGTATTTCATGATTGCAACTTGCTGAAAAGTGTCAACAATGTTCCTTTCATCGAGCTTAAACAGTACAGCAAAATGGTACTTACAGAGTGACCCTTCCTTGTTTTTGAGAAACTGTTTATTTCTGTATTACATGATTGCAACTTGCTGAAAAGTGTTAACAGTGTTCCTTTCATCGAGTTTAAACAGTACAGCAAAAATGGTTCTTACAGAGTGCATCAAACATGATTTAGACCTTGTTTGTGAAAAACTATTTATTTCTGTATTTCATGATTGCAGCTTGCTGAAAAGTGTCAACAATGTTCCTTTCATCGAGCTTAAACAGTACAGCAAAATGGTACTTACAGAGTGACTCAAACATGACTTAGACCTTGTTTTTGAAAAACTGTTTATTTCTGTATTTCATGATTGCAACTTGCTGAAAAGTGTTAACAGTGTTCCTTTCATCGAGTTTAAACAGTACAGCAAAATGGTACTTACAGAGTGACCTTGTTTTTGAGAAACTGTTTATTTCTGTATTACATGATTGCAACTTGCTGAAAAGTGTTAACAGTGTTCCTTTCATCGAGTTTAAACAGTACAGCAAAAATGGTTCTTACAGAGTGCATCAAACATGATTTAGACCTTGTTTGTGAAAAACTATTTATTTCTGTATTTCATGATTGCAACTTGCTGATAAGTGTTAACAAGTGTTCCTTTCATCGAGTTTAAACAGTACAGAAAAATGGTACTTACAGAGTGACCTTGTTTTTGAGAAACTGTTTTTTTCTGTATTACATGATTGCAATTTGCTGAAAAGTGTTAACAGTGTTCCTTTCATCGAGCTTAAACAGTACTGCAAAATGGTACTTACAGAGTGACTCAAACACGCAAGTTGCAATCATGAAATACAGAAAAAAAACAGTTTTTCATAAACAAGGTCTAAATCATGTTTCAGTCACTCTGTAAGTACCATTGTTGCTGTACTGCTTAATCCAGATGATAGGAACACTGTTGACACTTTTCAGCAAGTTGCAATCATGAAATACAGAAATAAACAATTTTTCATAAACAAGGTCTAAATCATGTTTGAGCCACTCTGTATCATTTTTTCCGTACTGCTTAATCCAGATGATAGGAACACTGTTGACACTTTTCAGCAAGTTGCAATCATGAAATACAGAAATAAACAGTTTTTCAAAAACAAGGTCTAAATCGTGTTTGAGTCACTCTGTAAGTACCATTTTGCTGTACTGTTTAAAATCGATCATAGGAACATTGTTGACACTTTTCAACAAGTTGCAATAATGAAATACAGAAATAAACAGTTTTTCAAAAACAAGGTCTAAATCATTTTTGAGTCACTCTGTAAGTACCATTTGGCTGTACAGCTTTCGCCTGATGATAGGAACACTGTTGACACTTTTCAGCAAGTTGCAATTATGAAATACAGAAATAAACAGTTTTTCATAAACAAGGTCTAAATCATGTTTGAGTCACTCTGTAAGTACAATTTTGCTGTACAGCTTACTCCTGATGATAGGAACACTGTTGACACTTTTCAGCAAGTTGCAGTTATGAAATATAGAAATAAACTGTTTTTCAAAAACAAGGTCTAAATCATGGTTGAGTCACTCTGTAAGTACCATTGTTGCCGTACTGCTTAATCCAGATGATAGGAACACTGTTGACACTTTTCAGCAAGTTGCAATCATGAAATACAGAGATAAACAGTTTTTCATGAACAACATTTAATTCATGTTTGAGTCACTCTGTAAGTACCATTTTGCTGTGCTGTTTAAAATTGATGATAGTAACACTGTTGACACTTTTCAGCAATTTGCAATCATGAAATACAGAAATAAACAGTTTTTCAAAAACAAGGTCTAAATCATGTTTCAGTCACTCTGTAAGTACCATTGTTGCTGTACTGCTTAATCCAGATGATAGGAACACTGTTGACACTTTTCAGCAAGTTGCAATTATGAAATACAGAAATAAACAGTTTTTCATAAACAAGGTCTAAATCATGTTTGAGTCACTCTGTAAGTACAATTTTGCTGTACAGCTTACTCCTGATGATAGGAACACTGTTGACACTTTTCAGCAAGTTGCAGTTATGAAATATAGAAATAAACAGTATTTCAAAAACAAGGTCTAAATCATGTTTGAGTCACTCTGTAAGTACCATTGTTGCCGTACTGCTTAATCGAGATGATTTGAACACTGTTGACTCTTTTCAGCAAGTTGCAATCATGAAATACAGAAATAAACAGTTTTTCATGAACAAGGTCTAAATCATGTTTGAGACACTCTGTATCATTGTTGCCGTACTGCTTAATCCAGATGATAGCAACACTGTTGACACTTTTCAGCAAGTTGCAATTATGAAATACAGAAATAAACAGTTTTTCATAAACAAGGTCTAAATCATGTTTGAGTCACTCTGTAAGTACAATTTTGCTGTACAGCTTACTCCTGATGATAGGAACACTGTTGACACTTTTCAGCAAGTTGCAGTTATGAAATATAGAAATAAACTGTTTTTCAAAAACAAGGTCTAAATCATGGTTGAGTCACTCTGTAAGTACCATTGTTGCCGTACTGCTTAATCCAGATGATAGGAACACTGTTGACACTTTTCAGCAAGTTGCAATCATGAAATACAGAAAAAAACAGTTTTTCATAAACAAGGTCTAAATCATGTTTGAGTCAATCTGTAAGTACCATTGTTGCCATACTGCTTAATCCAGATGATAGGAACACTGTTGACACTTTTCAGCAAGTTGCAATCATGAAATACAGAAAAAAAAAGTTTTTCATAAACAAGGTCTAAATCATGTTTGAGTCACTCTGTAAGTACAATTTTGCTGTACAGCTTACTCCTGATGATAGGAACACTGTTGACACTTTTCAGCAAGTTGCAATCATGAAATACAGAAATAAACCGTTTTTCAAAAACAAGGTCTAGATCATGATTGAGTCACTCTGTAAGTACCATTTTGCTGTACTGTTTAAAATCGATGATAGGAACATTGTTGACACTTTTCAACCAGTTGCAATCATGAAATACAGAAATAAACAGTTTTTCAAAAACAAGGTCTAAATCATGATTGAGTCACTCTGTAAGTACCATTTTGCTGTACTGTTTAAAATCGATCATAGGAACATTGTTGACACTTTTCAACAAGTTGCAATAATGAAATACAGAAATAAACAGTTTTTCAAAAACAAGGTCTAAATCATTTTTGAGTCACTCTGTAAGTACCATTTGGCTGTACAGCTTTCGCCTGATGATAGGAACACTGTTGACACTTTTCAGCAAGTTGCAATTATGAAATACAGAAATAAACAGTTTTTCATAAACAAGGTCTAAATCATGTTTGAGTCACTCTGTAAGTACAATTTTGCTGTACAGCTTACTCCTGATGATAGGAACACTGTTGACACTTTTCAGCAAGTTGCAATTATGAAATACAGAAATAAACTGTTTTTCAAAAACAAGGTCTAAATCATGGTTGAGTCACTCTGTAAGTACCATTGTTGCTGTACTGCTTAATCCAGATGATAGGAACACTGTTGACACTTTTCAGCAAGTTGCAATTATGAAATACAGAAATAAACAGTTTTTCATAAACAAGGTCTAAATCATTTTTGAGTCACTCTGTAAGTACAATTTTGCTGTACAGCTTACTCCTGATGATAGGAACACTGTTGACACTTTTCAGCAAGTTGCAGTTATGAAATATAGAAATAAACAGTATTTCAAAAACAAGGTCTAAATCATGTTTGAGTCACTCTGTAAGTACCATTGTTGCCGTACTGCTTAATCCAGATGATTTGAACACTGTTGACTCTTTTCAGCAAGTTGCAATCATGAAATACAGAAATAAACAGTTTTTCATGAACAAGGTCTAAATCATGATTGAGTCACTCTGTAAGTACCATTTTGCTGTACAGCTTACTCCTGATGATAGGAACACTTGTTGACACTTTTCAGCAAGTTGCAATCATGAAATACAGAAATAAACAGTTTTTCAAAAACAAGGTCTAAATCATGGTTGAGTCACTCTGTAAGTACCATTGTTGCAGTACTGCTTAATCCAGATGATAGGAACACTGTTGACACTTTTCAGCAAGTTGCAATCATGAAATACAGAAATAAACAGTTTTTCAAAAACAAGGTGTAAATCATAATTGAGACACTCTGTATCATTGTTGCAGTACTGCTTAATCCAGATGATAGGAACACTGTTGACACTTTTCAGCAAGTTGCAATCATGAAAGACAGAAAAAAACAGTTTTTCATAAACAAGGTCTAAATCATGTTTTAGTCACTCTGTAAGTACAATTTTGCTGTACAGCTTACTCCTGATGATAGGAACACTGTTGACACTTTTCAGCAAGTTGCAATCATGAAATACAGAAATAAACAGTTTTTCAAAAACAAGGTCTAAATCATGATGGAGTCACTCTGTAAGTACCATTTTGCTGTACTGTTTAAAATCGATGATAGGAACATTGTTGACACTTTTCAACCAGTTGCAATCATGAAATACAGAAATAAACAGTTTTTCAAAAACAAGGTCTAAATCATGATTGAGTCACTCTGTAAGTACCATTTTGCTGTACTGTTTAAAATCGATGATAGGAACATTGTTAACACTTTTCAACCAGTTGCAATCATGAAATTCAGAAGAAAACCGTTTTTCAAAAACAAGGTCTAAATCATGTTTGAGTCACTCTGTAAGTACCATTGTTGCCGTACTGCTTAATCCAGATGATTTGAACACTGTTGACTCTTTTCAGCAAGTTGCAGTTATGAAATACAGAAATAAACAGTTTTTCCAAAACATGGTCTAAATCATGGTTGAGACACTCTGTATCATTGTTGCCGTACTGCTTAATCCAGATGATAGGAACACTGTTGACACTTTTCAGCAAGTTGCAATTATGAAATACAGAAATAAACAGTTTTTCATAAACAAGGTCTAAATCATGTTTGAGTCACTCTGTAAGTACCATTGTTGCCGTACTGCTTAATCCAGATGATTTGAACACTGTTGACACTTTTCAGCAAGTTGCAGTTATGAAATACAGAAAAAACAGTTTTTCCAAAACATGGTCTAAATCATGGTTGAGACACTCTGTATCATTGTTGCCGTACTGCTTAATCCAGATGATAGGAACACTGTTGACACTTTTCAGCAAATTGCAATCATGAAATACAGAGATAAACAGTTTTTCATGAACAACATTTAATTCATGTTGGAGTCACTCTGTAAGTACCATTTTGCTGTGCTGTTTAAAATTGATGATAGGAACACTGTTGACACTTTTCAGCAAGTTGCAATCATGAAATACAGAAATAAACTGTTTTTCAAAAACAAGGTCTAAATCATGATGGAGTCACTCTGTAAGTACCATTTTGCTGTACTGTTTAAAATCGATGATAGGAACATTGTTGACACTTTTCAACCAGTTGCAATCATGAAATACAGAAATAAACAGTTTTTCAAAAACAAGGTCTAAATCATGATTGAGTCACTCTGTAAGTACCATTTTGCTGTACTGTTTAAAATCGATGATAGGAACATTGTTAACACTTTTCAACCAGTTGCAATCATGAAATTCAGAAGAAAACCGTTTTTCAAAAACAAGGTCTAAATCATGTTTGAGTCACTCTGTAAGTACCATTGTTGCCGTACTGCTTAATCCAGATGATTTGAACACTGTTGACTCTTTTCAGCAAGTTGCAGTTATGAAATACAGAAATAAACAGTTTTTCCAAAACATGGTCTAAATCATGGTTGAGACACTCTGTATCATTGTTGCCGTACTGCTTAATCCAGATGATAGGAACACTGTTGACACTTTTCAGCAAGTTGCAATTATGAAATACAGAAATAAACAGTTTTTCATAAACAAGGTCTAAATCATGTTTGAGTCACTCTGTAAGTACCATTGTTGCCGTACTGCTTAATCCAGATGATTTGAACACTGTTGACACTTTTCAGCAAGTTGCAGTTATGAAATACAGAAAAAACAGTTTTTCCAAAACATGGTCTAAATCATGGTTGAGACACTCTGTATCATTGTTGCCGTACTGCTTAATCCAGATGATAGGAACACTGTTGACACTTTTCAGCAAATTGCAATCATGAAATACAGAGATAAACAGTTTTTCATGAACAACATTTAATTCATGTTGGAGTCACTCTGTAAGTACCATTTTGCTGTGCTGTTTAAAATTGATGATAGGAACACTGTTGACACTTTTCAGCAAGTTGCAATCATGAAATACAGAAATAAACTGTTTTTCAAAAACAAGGTCTAAATCATGTTTGAGTCACTCTGTAAGTACCATTTTGCTGTACAGCTTACTCCTGACGATAGGAACACTGTTGACACTTTTCAGCAAGTTGCAGTTATGAAATACAGAAATAAACTGTTTTTCAAAAACAAGGTCTAAATCATGTTTGAGTCACTCTGTAAGTACAATTTTGCTGTACAGCTTACTCCTGATGATAGGAACACTGTTGACACTTTTCAGCAAGTTGCAATCATGAAATACAGAAATAAACAGTTTTTCAAAAACAAGGTCTAAATCATGATTGAGTCACTCTGTAAGTACCATTTTGCTGTACTGTTTAAAATCGATGATAGGAACATTGTTGACACTTTTCAACCAGTTGCAATCATGAAATTCAGAAGAAAACCGTTTTTCAAAAACAAGGTCTAAATCATGTTTGAGTCACTCTGTAAGTACCATTGTTGCCGTACTGCTTAATCCAGATGATTTGAACACTGTTGACTCTTTTCAGCAAGTTGCAGTTATGAAATACAGAAATAAACAGTTTTTCCAAAACATGGTCTAAATCATGGTTGAGACACTCTGTATCATTGTTGCCGTACTGCTTAATCCAGATGATAGGAACACTGTTGACACTTTTCAGCAAGTTGCAATTATGAAATACAGAAATAAACAGTTTTTCATAAACAAGGTCTAAATCATGTTTGAGTCACTCTGTAAATACCATTGTTGCTGTACTGCTTAATCCAGATGATTTGAACACTGTTGACACTTTTCAGCAAGTTGCAGTTATGAAATACAGAAATAAACAGTTTTTCCAAAACATGGTCTAAATCATGGTTGAGACACTCTGTATCATTGTTGCCGTACTGCTTAATCCAGATGATAGGAACACTGTTGACACTTTTCAGCAAATTGCAATCATGAAATACAGAGATAAACAGTTTTTCATGAACAACATTTAATTCATGTTGGAGTCACTCTGTAAGTACCATTTTGCTGTGCTGTTTAAAATTGATGATAGGAACACTGTTGACACTTTTCAGCAAGTTGCAATCATGAAATACAGAAATAAACTGTTTTTCAAAAACAAGGTCTAAATCATGTTTGAGTTACTCTGTAAGTACCATTTTGCTGTACAGCTTACTCCTGATGATAGGAACACTGTTGACACTTTTCAGCAAGTTGCAGTTATGAAATACAGAAATAAACAGTATTTCCAAAACATGGTCTAAATCATGGTTGAGTCACTCTGTAAGTACCATTTTGCTGTACAGCTTACTCCCTGATGATAGGAACACTGTTGACACTTTTCAGCAAGTTGCAATCATGAAATACAGAGATAAACAGTTTTTCATGAACAACATTTAATTCATGTTTGAGTCACTCTGTAAGTACCATTTTGCTGTGCTGTTTAAAATTGATTATAGGAACACTGTTGACACTTTTCAGCAAGTTGCAATCATGAAATACAGAAATAAACAGTTTTTCAAAAACAAGGTCTAAATCATGTTTGAGTCACTCTGTAAGTACCATTTTGCTGTACAGCTTACTCCTGACGATAGGAACACTGTTGACACTTTTCAACAAGTTGCAGTTATGAAATACAGAAATAAACTGTTTTTCAAAAACAAGGTCTAAATCATGATTGAGTCACTCTGTAAGTACCATTTTGCTGTACTGTTTAAAATCGATGATAGGAACATTGTTGACACTTTTCAACCAGTTGCAATCATGAAATTCAGAAGAAAACCGTTTTTCAAAAACAAGGTCTAAATCATGTTTGAGTCACTCTGTAAGTACCATTGTTGCCGTACTGCTTAATCCAGATGATTTGAACACTGTTGACTCTTTTCAGCAAGTTGCAGTTATGAAATACAGAAATAAACAGTTTTTCCAAAACATGGTCTAAATCATGGTTGAGACACTCTGTATCATTGTTGCCGTACTGCTTAATCCAGATGATAGGAACACTGTTGACACTTTTCAGCAAGTTGCAATTATGAAATACAGAAATAAACAGTTTTTCATAAACAAGGTCTAAATCATGTTTGAGTCACTCTGTAAGTACCATTGCTGCCGTACTGCTTAATCCAGATGATAGGAACACTGTTGACTCTTTTCAGCAAGTTGCAATCATGAAATACAGAAATAAACAGTTTTTCATGAACAAGGTCTAAATCATGTTTGAGACACTCTGTATCATTGTTGCCGTACTGCTTAATCCAGATGATTTGAACACTTTTGACTCTTTTCAGCAAGTTGCAATCATGAAATACAGAAATAAACAGTTTTTCAAAAACAAGGTCTAAATCATGTTTGAGTGACTCTGTAAGTATCATTTTGCTGTACAGCTTACTCCTGATGATAGGAACACTGTTGACACTTTTCAGCAAGTTGCAATCATGAAATACAGAGATAAACAGTTTTTCATGAACAACATTTAATTCATGTTTGAGTCACTCTGTAAGTACCATTTTGCTGTGCTGTTTAAAATTGATTATAGGAACACTGTTGACACTTTTCAGCAAGTTGCAATCATGAAATACAGAAATAAACAGTTTTTCAAAAACAAGGTCTAAATCATGTTTGAGTCACTCTGTAAGTACCATTTTGCTGTACAGCTTACTCCTGACGATAGGAACACTGTTGACACTTTTCAACAAGTTGCAGTTATGAAATACAGAAATAAACTGTTTTTCAAAAACAAGGTCTAAATCATGGTTGAGTCACTCTGTAAGTACCATTGTTGCCGTACTGCTTAATCCAGATGACAGGAACACTGTTGACACTTTTCGGCAAGTTGCAATCATGAAATACAGAAAAAAAACAGTTTTTCATAAACAAGGTCTAAATCATGTTTCAGTCACTCTGTAAGTACCATTGTTGCTGTACTGCTTAATCCAGATGATAGGAACACTGTTGACACTTTTCAGCAAGTTGCAATCATGAAATACAGAAAAAAACAGTTTTTCATAAACAAGGTCTAAATCATGTTTGAGTCACTCTGTAAGTACAATTTTGCTGTACAGCTTACTCCTGATGATAGGAACACTGTTGACACTTTTCAGCAAGTTGCAATCATGAAATACAGAAGTAAACAGTTTTTCAAAAACAAGGTCTAAATCATGATTGAGTCACTCTGTAAGTACCATTTTGCTGTACTGTTTAAAATCGATGATAGGAACATTGTTGACACTTTTCAACCAGTTGCAATCATGAAATTCAGAAGAAAACCGTTTTTCAAAAACAAGGTCTAAATCATGGTTGAGTCACTCTGTAAGTACCATTGTTGCCGTACTTCTTAATCCAGATGACAGGAACACTGTTGACACTTTTCAGCAAGTTGCAATCATGAAATACAGAAATAAACAGTTTTTCATGAACAAGGTCTAAATCATGTTTGAGACACTCTGTATCATTGTTGCCGTACTGCTTAATCCAGATGATAGGAACACTGTTAACACTTTTCAGCAAGTTGCAATTATGAAATACAGAAATAAACCGTTTTTCATAAACAAGGTCTAAATCATGTTTGAGTCACTCTGTAAGTACAATTTTGCTGTACAGCTTACTCCTGATGATAGGAACACTGTTGACACTTTTCAGCTAGTTGCAGTTATGAAATACAGAAATAAACTGTTTTTCAAAAACAAGGTCTAATTCATGGTTGAGTCACTCTGTAAGTACCATTGTTGCCGTACTGCTTAATCCAGATGATAGGAACACTGTTGACACTTTTCAGCAAGTTGCAATCATGAAATACAGAAATAAACAGTTTTTCAAAAACAAGGTCTAAATCATGATTGAGTCACTCTGTAAGTACCATTTTGCTGTACTGTTTAAAATCGATGATAGGAACATTGTTGACACTTTTCAACCAGTTGCAATCATGAAATTCAGAAGAAAACCGTTTTTCAAAAACAAGGTCTAAATCATGTTTGAGTCACTCTGTAAGTACCATTTTACTGTACAGCTTACTCCTGATGATAGGAACACTGTTGACACTTTTCAGCAAGTTGCAATCATGAAATACAGAGATAAACAGTTTTTCATGAACAACATTTAATTCATGTTTGAGTCACTCTGTAAGTACCATTGTTGCCGTACTGCTTAATCCAGATGATTTGAACACTTTTGACTCTTTTCAGCAAGTTGCAATCATGAAATACAGAAATAAACAGTTTTTCAAAAACAAGGTCTAAATCATGTTTGAGTGACTCTGTAAGTATCATTTTGCTGTACAGCTTACTCCTGATGATAGGAACACTGTTGACACTTTTCAGCAAGTTGCAATCATGAAATACAGAGATAAACAGTTTTTCATGAACAACATTTAATTCATGTTTGAGTCACTCTGTAAGTACCATTTTGCTGTGCTGTTTAAAATTGATGATAGGAACACTGTTGACACTTTTCAGCAAGTTGCAATCATGAAATACAGAAAAAAAACAGTTTTTCATAAACAAGGTCTAAATCATGTTTCAGTCACTCTGTAAGTACCATTGTTGCTGTACTGCTTAATCCAGATGATAGGAACACTGTTGACACTTTTCAGCAAGTTGCAATCATGAAAGACAGAAAAAAACAGTTTTTCATAAACAAGGTCTAAATCATGTTTTAGTCACTCTGTAAGTACAATTTTGCTGTACAGCTTACTCCTGATGATAGGAACACTGTTGACACTTTTCAGCAAGTTGCAATCATGAAATACAGAAATAAACAGTTTTTCAAAAACAAGGTCTAAATCATGATGGAGTCACTCTGTAAGTACCATTTTGCTGTACTGTTTAAAATCGATGATAGGAACATTGTTGACACTTTTCAACCAGTTGCAATCATGAAATACAGAAATAAACAGTTTTTCAAAAACAAGGTCTAAATCATGATTGAGTCACTCTGTAAGTACCATTTTGCTGTACTGTTTAAAATCGATGATAGGAAAATTGTTGACACTTTTCAACCAGTTGCAATCATGAAATACAGAAATAAACAGTTTTTCAAAAACAAGGTCTAAATCATGATTGAGTCACTCTGTAAGTACCATTTTGCTGTACTGTTTAAAATCGATGATAGGAACATTGTTGACACTTTTCAACCAGTTGCAATCATGAAATTCAGAAGAAAACCGTTTTTCAAAAACAAGGTCTAAATCATGTTTGAGTCACTCTGTAAGTACCATTGTTGCCGTACTGCTTAATCCAGATGATTTGAACACTGTTGACTCTTTTCAGCAAGTTGCAATCATGAAATACAGAAATAAACAGTTTTTCATGAACAAGGTCTAAATCATGTTTGAGACACTCTGTATCATTGTTGCCGTACTGCTTAATCCAGATGATAGGAACACTGTTGACACTTTTCAGCAAATTGCAATCATGAAATACAGAGATAAACAGTTTTTCATGAACAACATTTAATTAATGTTGGAGTCACTCTGTAAGTACCATTTTGCTGTGCTGTTTAAAATCGATGATAGGAACACTGCTGACACTTTTCAGCAAGTTGCAATGATGAAATACAGAAATAAACCATTTTTCAAAAACAAGGTCTAAATCATGTTTGAGTCACTCTGTAAGTACCATTTTGCTGTACAGCTTACTCCTGACGATAGGAACACTGTTGACACTTTTCAGCAAGTTGCAGTTATGAAATACAGAAATAAGCTGTTTTTCAAAAACAAGGTCTAAATCATGGTTGAGTCACTCTGTAAGTACCATTGTTGCCGTACTGCTTAATCCAGATGATAGGAACACTGTTGACACTTTTCAGCAAGTTGCAATCATGAAATACAGAAAAACAACGTTTTTCATAAACAAGGTCTATATCATGTTTGAGTGAATCTGTGAGTACCATTGTTGCCATACTGCTTAATCCAGATGATAGGAACACTGTTGACACTTTTCAGCAAGTTGCAATCATGAAAGACAGAAAAAAACAGTTTTTCATAAACAAGGTCTAAATCATGTTTTAGTCACTCTGTAAGTACAATTTTGCTGTACAGCTTACTCCTGATGATAGGAACACTGTTGACACTTTTCAGCAAGTTGCAATCATGAAATACAGAAATAAACCGTTTTTCAAAAACAAGGTCTAGATCATGATTGAGTCACTCTGTAAGTACCATTTTGCTGTACTGTTTAAAATCGATGATAGGAACATTGTTGACACTTTTCAACCAGTTGCAATCATGAAATACAGAAATAAACAGTTTTTCAAAAACAAGGTCTAAATCATGATTGAGTCACTCTGTAAGTACCATTTTGCTGTACTGTTTAAAATCGATCATAGGAACATTGTTGACACTTTTCAACAAGTTGCAATAATGAAATACAGAAATAAACAGTTTTTCAAAAACAAGGTCTAAATCATTTTTGAGTCACTCTGTAAGTACCATTTGGCTGTACAGCTTTCGCCTGATGATAGGAACACTGTTGACACTTTTCAGCAAGTTGCAATTATGAAATACAGAAATAAACAGTTTTTCATAAACAAGGTCTAAATCATGTTTGAGTCACTCTGTAAGTACAATTTTGCTGTACAGCTTACTCCTGATGATAGGAACACTGTTGACACTTTTCAGCAAGTTGCAATTATGAAATACAGAAATAAACTGTTTTTCAAAAACAAGGTCTAAATCATGGTTGAGTCACTCTGTAAGTACCATTGTTGCTGTACTGCTTAATCCAGATGATAGGAACACTGTTGACACTTTTCAGCAAGTTGCAATTATGAAATACAGAAATAAACAGTTTTTCATAAACAAGGTCTAAATCATTTTTGAGTCACTCTGTAAGTACAATTTTGCTGTACAGCTTACTCCTGATGATAGGAACACTGTTGACACTTTTCAGCAAGTTGCAGTTATGAAATATAGAAATAAACAGTATTTCAAAAACAAGGTCTAAATCATGTTTGAGTCACTCTGTAAGTACCATTGTTGCCGTACTGCTTAATCCAGATGATTTGAACACTGTTGACTCTTTTCAGCAAGTTGCAATCATGAAATACAGAAATAAACAGTTTTTCATGAACAAGGTCTAAATCATGATTGAGTCACTCTGTAAGTACCATTTTGCTGTACAGCTTACTCCTGATGATAGGAACACTTGTTGACACTTTTCAGCAAGTTGCAATCATGAAATACAGAAATAAACAGTTTTTCAAAAACAAGGTCTAAATCATGATTGAGTCACTCTGTAAGTACCATTTTGCTGTACTGTTTAAAATCGATGATAGGAACATTGTTGACACTTTTCAAACAGTTGCAATCATGAAATACAGAAATAAACAGTTTTTCAAAAACAAGGTCTAAATCATGTTTGAGTCACTCTGTAAGTACAATTTTGCTGTACAGCTTACTCCGGATGATAGGAACACTGTTGACACTTTTCAGCAAGTTGCAGTTATGAAATATAGAAATAAACTGTTTTTCAAAAACAAGGTCTAAATCATGGTTGAGTCACTCTGTAAGTACCATTGTTGCAGTACTGCTTAATCCAGATGATAGGAACACTGTTGACACTTTTCAGCAAGTTGCAATCATGAAATACAGAAATAAACAGTTTTTCAAAAACAAGGTCTAAATCATGATTGAGACACTCTGTATCATTGTTGCAGTACTGCTTAATCCAGATGATAGGAACACTGTTGACACTTTTCAGCAAGTTGCAATCATGAAAGACAGAAAAAACAGTTTTTCATAAACAAGGTCTAAATCATGTTTTAGTCACTCTGTAAGTACAATTTTGCTGTACAGCTTACTCCTGATGATAGGAACACTGTTGACACTTTTCAGCAAGTTGCAATCATGAAATACAGAAATAAACAGTTTTTCAAAAACATGGTCTAAATCATGATGGAGTCACTCTGTAAGTACCATTTTGCTGTACTGTTTAAAATCGATGATAGGAACATTGTTGACACTTTTCAACCAGTTGCAATCATGAAATACAGAAATAAACAGTTTTTCAAAAACAAGGTCTAAATCATGATTGAGTCACTCTGTAAGTACCATTTTGCTGTACTGTTTAAAATCGATGATAGGAACATTGTTAACACTTTTCAACCAGTTGCAAATCATGAAATTCAGAAGAAAACCGTTTTTCAAAAACAAGGTCTAAATCATGTTTGAGTCACTCTGTAAGTACCATTGTTGCCGTACTGCTTAATCCAGATGATTTGAACACTGTTGACTCTTTTCAGCAAGTTGCAGTTATGAAATACAGAAATAAACAGTTTTTCCAAAACATGGTCTAAATCATGGTTGAGACACTCTGTATCATTGTTGCCGTACTGCTTAATCCAGATGATAGGAACACTGTTGACACTTTTCAGCAAGTTGCAATTATGAAATACAGAAATAAACAGTTTTTCATAAACAAGGTCTAAATCATGTTTGAGTCACTCTGTAAGTACCATTGTTGCCGTACTGCTTAATCCAGATGATTTGAACACTGTTGACACTTTTCAGCAAGTTGCAGTTATGAAATACAGAAAAAACAGTTTTTCCAAAACATGGTCTAAATCATGGTTGAGACACTCTGTATCATTGTTGCCGTACTGCTTAATCCAGATGATAGGAACACTGTTGACACTTTTCAGCAAATTGCAATCATGAAATACAGAGATAAACAGTTTTTCATGAACAACATTTAATTCATGTTGGAGTCACTCTGTAAGTACCATTTTGCTGTGCTGTTTAAAATTGATGATAGGAACACTGTTGACACTTTTCAGCAAGTTGCAATCATGAAATACAGAAATAAACTGTTTTTCAAAAACAAGGTCTAAATCATGATGGAGTCACTCTGTAAGTACCATTTTGCTGTACTGTTTAAAATCGATGATAGGAACATTGTTGACACTTTTCAACCAGTTGCAATCATGAAATACAGAAATAAACAGTTTTTCAAAAACAAGGTCTAAATCATGATTGAGTCACTCTGTAAGTACCATTTTGCTGTACTGTTTAAAATCGATGATAGGAACATTGTTAACACTTTTCAACCAGTTGCAATCATGAAATTCAGAAGAAAACCGTTTTTCAAAAACAAGGTCTAAATCATGTTTGAGTCACTCTGTAAGTACCATTGTTGCCGTACTGCTTAATCCAGATGATTTGAACACTGTTGACTCTTTTCAGCAAGTTGCAGTTATGAAATACAGAAATAAACAGTTTTTCCAAAACATGGTCTAAATCATGGTTGAGACACTCTGTATCATTGTTGCCGTACTGCTTAATCCAGATGATAGGAACACTGTTGACACTTTTCAGCAAGTTGCAATTATGAAATACAGAAATAAACAGTTTTTCATAAACAAGGTCTAAATCATGTTTGAGTCACTCTGTAAGTACCATTGTTGCCGTACTGCTTAATCCAGATGATTTGAACACTGTTGACACTTTTCAGCAAGTTGCAGTTATGAAATACAGAAAAAAACAGTTTTTCCAAAACATGGTCTAAATCATGGTTGAGACACTCTGTATCATTGTTGCCGTACTGCTTAATCCAGATGATAGGAACACTGTTGACACTTTTCAGCAAATTGCAATCATGAAATACAGAGATAAACAGTTTTTCATGAACAACATTTAATTCATGTTGGAGTCACTCTGTAAGTACCATTTTGCTGTGCTGTTTAAAATTGATGATAGGAACACTGTTGACACTTTTCAGCAAGTTGCAATCATGAAATACAGAAATAAACTGTTTTTCAAAAACAAGGTCTAAATCATGTTTGAGTCACTCTGTAAGTACCATTTTGCTGTACAGCTTACTCCTGACGATAGGAACACTGTTGACACTTTTCAGCAAGTTGCAGTTATGAAATACAGAAATAAACTGTTTTTCAAAAACAAGGTCTAAATCATGTTTGAGTCACTCTGTAAGTACAATTTTGCTGTACAGCTTACTCCTGATGATAGGAACACTGTTGACACTTTTCAGCAAGTTGCAATCATGAAATACAGAAATAAACAGTTTTTCAAAAACAAGGTCTAAATCATGATTGAGTCACTCTGTAAGTACCATTTTGCTGTACTGTTTAAAATCGATGATAGGAACATTGTTGACACTTTTCAACCAGTTGCAATCATGAAATTCAGAAGAAAACCGTTTTTCAAAAACAAGGTCTAAATCATGTTTGAGTCACTCTGTAAGTACCATTGTTGCCGTACTGCTTAATCCAGATGATTTGAACACTGTTGACTCTTTTCAGCAAGTTGCAGTTATGAAATACAGAAATAAACAGTTTTTCCAAAACATGGTCTAAATCATGGTTGAGACACTCTGTATCATTGTTGCCGTACTGCTTAATCCAGATGATAGGAACACTGTTGACACTTTTCAGCAAGTTGCAATTATGAAATACAGAAATAAACAGTTTTTCATAAACAAGGTCTAAATCATGTTTGAGTCACTCTGTAAATACCATTGTTGCTGTACTGCTTAATCCAGATGATTTGAACACTGTTGACACTTTTCAGCAAGTTGCAGTTATGAAATACAGAAATAAACAGTTTTTCCAAAACATGGTCTAAATCATGGTTGAGACACTCTGTATCATTGTTGCCGTACTGCTTAATCCAGATGATAGGAACACTGTTGACACTTTTCAGCAAATTGCAATCATGAAATACAGAGATAAACAGTTTTTCATGAACAACATTTAATTCATGTTGGAGTCACTCTGTAAGTACCATTTTGCTGTGCTGTTTAAAATTGATGATAGGAACACTGTTGACACTTTTCAGCAAGTTGCAATCATGAAATACAGAAATAAACTGTTTTTCAAAAACAAGGTCTAAATCATGTTTGAGTTACTCTGTAAGTACCATTTTGCTGTACAGCTTACTCCTGATGATAGGAACACTGTTGACACTTTTCAGCAAGTTGCAGTTATGAAATACAGAAATAAACAGTATTTCCAAAACATGGTCTAAATCATGGTTGAGTCACTCTGTAAGTACCATTTTGCTGTACAGCTTACTCCTGATGATAGGAACACTGTTGACACTTTTCAGCAAGTTGCAATCATGAAATACAGAGATAAACAGTTTTTCATGAACAACATTTAATTCATGTTTGAGTCACTCTGTAAGTACCATTTTGCTGTGCTGTTTAAAATTGATTATAGGAACACTGTTGACACTTTTCAGCAAGTTGCAATCATGAAATACAGAAATAAACAGTTTTTCAAAAACAAGGTCTAAATCATGTTTGAGTCACTCTGTAAGTACCATTTTGCTGTACAGCTTACTCCTGACGATAGGAACACTGTTGACACTTTTCAACAAGTTGCAGTTATGAAATACAGAAATAAACTGTTTTTCAAAAACAAGGTCTAAATCATGATTGAGTCACTCTGTAAGTACCATTTTGCTGTACTGTTTAAAATCGATGATAGGAACATTGTTGACACTTTTCAACCAGTTGCAATCATGAAATTCAGAAGAAAACCGTTTTTCAAAAACAAGGTCTAAATCATGTTTGAGTCACTCTGTAAGTACCATTGTTGCCGTACTGCTTAATCCAGATGATTTGAACACTGTTGACTCTTTTCAGCAAGTTGCAGTTATGAAATACAGAAATAAACAGTTTTTCCAAAAATGGTCTAAATCATGGTTGAGACACTCTGTATCATTGTTGCCGTACTGCTTAATCCAGATGATAGGAACACTGTTGACACTTTTCAGCAAGTTGCAATCATGAAATACAGAAATAAACAGTTTTTCAAAAACAAAGTCTAAATCATGATTGAGTCACTCTGTAAGTACCATTTTGCTGTACTGTTTAAAATCGATGATAGGAACATTGTTGACACTTTTCAACCAGTTGCAATCATGAAATTCAGAAGAAAACCGTTTTTCAAAAACAAGGTCTAAATCATGTTTGAGTCACTCTGTAAGTACCATTTTACTGTACAGCTTACTCCTGATGATAGGAACACTGTTGACACTTTTCAGGAAGTTGCAATCATGAAATACAGAGATAAACAGTTTTTCATGAACAACATTTAATTCATGTTTGAGTCACTCTGTAAGTACCATTGTTGCCGTACTGCTTAATCCAGATGATTTGAACACTGTTGACTCTTTTCAGCAAGTTGCAGTTATGAAATACAGAAATAAACAGTTTTTCCAAAACATGGTCTAAATCATGGTTGAGACACTCTGTATCATTGTTGCCGTACTGCTTAATCCAGATGATAGGAACACTGTTGACACTTTTCAGCAAGTTGCAATCATGAAATACAGAAATAAACAGTTTTTCAAAAACAAGGTCTAAATCATGATTGAGTCACTCTGTAAGTACCATTTTGCTGTACTGTTTAAAATCGATGATAGGAACATTGTTGACACTTTTCAACCATTTGCAATCATGAAATTCAGAAGAAAACCGTTTTTCAAAAACAAGGTCTAAATCATGTTTGAGTCACTCTGTAAGTACCATTTTACTGTACAGCTTACTCCCTGATGATAGGAACACTGTTGACACTTTTCAGCAAGTTGCAATCATGAAATACAGAGATAAACAGTTTTTCATGAACAACATTTAATTCATGTTTGAGTCACTCTGTAAGTACCATTGTTGCCGTACTGCTTAATCCAGATGATTTGAACACTTTTGACTCTTTTCAGCAAGTTGCAATCATGAAATACAGAAATAAACAGTTTTTCAAAAACAAGGTCTAAATCATGTTTGAGTGACTCTGTAAGTATCATTTTGCTGTACAGCTTACTCCTGATGATAGGAACACTGTTGACACTTTTCAGCAAGTTGCAATCATGAAATACAGAGATAAACAGTTTTTCATGAACAACATTTAATTCATGTTTGAGTCACTCTGTAAGTACCATTGTTGCCGTACTGCTTAATCCAGATGATTTGAACACTTTTGACTCTTTTCAGCAAGTTGCAATCATGAAATACAGAAATAAACAGTTTTTCAAAAACAAGGTCTAAATCATGTTTGAGTCACTCTGTAAGTACCATTTTGCTGTACAGCTTACTCCTGACGATAGGAACACTGTTGACACTTTTCAACAAGTTGCAGTTATGAAATACAGAAATAAACTGTTTTTCAAAAACAAGGTCTAAATCATGGTTGAGTCACTCTGTAAGTACCATTGTTGCCGTACTGCTTAATCCAGATGACAGGAACACTGTTGACACTTTTCAACCAGTTGCAATCATGAAATACAGAAATAAACAGTTTTTCAAAAACAAGGTCTAAATCATGATTGAGTCACTCTGTAAGTACCATTTTGCTGTACTGTTTAAAATCGATGATAGGAACATTGTTGACACTTTTCAACCAGTTGCAATCATGAAATTCAGAAGAAAACCGTTTTTCAAAAACAAGGTCTAAATCATGTTTGAGTCACTCTGTAAGTACCATTGTTGCCGTACTGCTTACTCCTGATGATAGGAACACTGTTGACACTTTTCAGCAAGTTGCAATTATGAAATACAGAAATAAACAGTTTTTCATAAACAAGGTCTAAATCATGTTTGAGTCACTCTGTAAGTACCATTGCTGCCGTACTGCTTAATCCAGATGATAGGAACACTGTTGACTCTTTTCAGCAAGTTGCAATCATGAAATACAGAAATAAACAGTTTTTCATGAACAAGGTCTAAATCATGTTTGAGACACTCTGTATCATTGTTGCCGTACTGCTTAATCCAGATGATTTGAACACTTTTGACTCTTTTCAGCAAGTTGCAATCATGAAATACAGAAATAAACAGTTTTTCAAAAACAAGGTCTAAATCATGTTTGAGTGACTCTGTAAGTATCATTTTGCTGTACAGCTTACTCCTGATGATAGGAACACTGTTGACACTTTTCAGCAAGTTGCAATCATGAAATACAGAGATAAACAGTTTTTCATGAACAACATTTAATTCATGTTTGAGTCACTCTGTAAGTACCATTTTGCTGTGCTGTTTAAAATTGATTATAGGAACACTGTTGACACTTTTCAGCAAGTTGCAATCATGAAATACAGAAATAAACAGTTTTTCAAAAACAAGGTCTAAATCATGTTTGAGTCACTCTGTAAGTACCATTTTGCTGTACAGCTTACTCCTGACGATAGGAACACTGTTGACACTTTTCAACAAGTTGCAGTTATGAAATACAGAAATAAACTGTTTTTCAAAAACAAGGTCTAAATCATGGTTGAGTCACTCTGTAAGTACCATTGTTGCCGTACTGCTTAATCCAGATGACAGGAACACTGTTGACACTTTTCGGCAAGTTGCAATCATGAAATACAGAAAAAAAAACAGTTTTTCATAAACAAGGTCTAAATCATGTTTCAGTCACTCTGTAAGTACCATTGTTGCTGTACTGCTTAATCCAGATGATAGGAACACTGTTGACACTTTTCAGCAAGTTGCAATCATGAAATACAGAAAAAAAACAGTTTTTCATAAACAAGGTCTAAATCATGTTTGAGTCACTCTGTAAGTACAATTTTGCTGTACAGCTTACTCCTGATGATAGGAACACTGTTGACACTTTTCAGCAAGTTGCAATCATGAAATACAGAAGTAAACAGTTTTTCAAAAACAAGGTCTAAATCATGATTGAGTCACTCTGTAAGTACCATTTTGCTGTACTGTTTAAAATCGATGATAGGAACATTGTTGACACTTTTCAACCAGTTGCAATCATGAAATTCAGAAGAAAACCGTTTTTCAAAAACAAGGTCTAAATCATGGTTGAGTCACTCTGTAAGTACCATTGTTGCCGTACTTCTTAATCCAGATGACAGGAACACTGTTGACACTTTTCAGCAAGTTGCAATCATGAAATACAGAAATAAACAGTTTTTCATGAACAAGGTCTAAATCATGTTTGAGACACTCTGTATCATTGTTGCCGTACTGCTTAATCCAGATGATAGGAACACTGTTAACACTTTTCAGCAAGTTGCAATTATGAAATACAGAAATAAACCGTTTTTCATAAACAAGGTCTAAATCATGTTTGAGTCACTCTGTAAGTACAATTTTGCTGTACAGCTTACTCCTGATGATAGGAACACTGTTGACACTTTTCAGCTAGTTGCAGTTATGAAATACAGAAATAAACTGTTTTTCAAAAACAAGGTCTAATTCATGGTTGAGTCACTCTGTAAGTACCATTGTTGCCGTACTGCTTAATCCAGATGATAGGAACACTGTTGACACTTTTCAGCAAGTTGCAATCATGAAATACAGAAATAAACAGTTTTTCAAAAACAAGGTCTAAATCATGATTGAGTCACTCTGTAAGTACCATTTTGCTGTACTGTTTAAAATCGATGATAGGAACATTGTTGACACTTTTCAACCAGTTGCAATCATGAAATTCAGAAGAAAACCGTTTTTCAAAAACAAGGTCTAAATCATGTTTGAGTCACTCTGTAAGTACCATTTTACTGTACAGCTTACTCCTGATGATAGGAACACTGTTGACACTTTTCAGCAAGTTGCAATCATGAAATACAGAGATAAACAGTTTTTCATGAACAACATTTAATTCATGTTTGAGTCACTCTGTAAGTACCATTGTTGCCGTACTGCTTAATCCAGATGATTTGAACACTTTTGACTCTTTTCAGCAAGTTGCAATCATGAAATACAGAAATAAACAGTTTTTCAAAAACAAGGTCTAAATCATGTTTGAGTGACTCTGTAAGTATCATTTTGCTGTACAGCTTACTCCTGATGATAGGAACACTGTTGACACTTTTCAGCAAGTTGCAATCATGAAATACAGAGATAAACAGTTTTTCATGAACAACATTTAATTCATGTTTGAGTCACTCTGTAAGTACCATTTTGCTGTGCTGTTTAAAATTGATGATAGGAACACTGTTGACACTTTTCAGCAAGTTGCAATCATGAAATACAGAAAAAAAACAGTTTTTCATAAACAAGGTCTAAATCATGTTTCAGTCACTCTGTAAGTACCATTGTTGCTGTACTGCTTAATCCAGATGATAGGAACACTGTTGACACTTTTCAGCAAGTTGCAATCATGAAATACAGAAAAAAAACAGTTTTTCATAAACAAGGTCTAAATCATGTTTGAGTCACTCTGTAAGTACAATTTTGCTGTACAGCTTACTCCTGATGATAGGAACACTGTTGACACTTTTCAGCAAGTTGCAATCATGAAATACAGAAATAAACAGTTTTTCATAAACAAGGTCTAAATCATGTTTGAGTCACTCTGTAAGTACCATTGTTGCCGTACTGCTTAATCCAGATGATAGGAACACTGTTGACTCTTTTCAGCAAGTTGCAATCATGAAATACAGAAATAAACAGTTTTTCATGAACAAGGTCTAAATCATGTTTGAGACACTCTGTATCATTGTTGCCGTACTGCTTAATCCAGATGATAGGAACACTGTTGACACTTTTCAGCAAATTGCAATCATGAAATACAGAGATAAACAGTTTTTCATGAACAACATTTAATTAATGTTTGAGTCACTCTGTAAGTACCATTTTGCTGTGCTGTTTAAAATCGATGATAGGAACACTGCTGACACTTTTCAGCAAGTTGCAATGATGAAATACAGAAATAAACCATTTTTCAAAAACAAGGTCTAAATCATGTTTGAGTCACTCTGTAAGTACCATTTTGCTGTACAGCTTACTCCTGACGATAGGAACACTGTTGACACTTTTCAGCAAGTTGCAGTTATGAAATACAGAAATAAGCTGTTTTTCAAAAACAAGGTCTAAATCATGGTTGAGTCACTCTGTAAGTACCATTGTTTCCGTACTGCTTAATCCAGATGATAGGAACACTGTTGACACTTTTCAGCAAGTTGCAATCATGAAATACAGAAAAACAACGTTTTTCATAAACAAGGTCTATATCATGTTTGAGTGAATCTGTGAGTACCATTGTTGCCATACTGCTTAATCCAGATGATAGGAACACTGTTGACACTTTTCAGCAAGTTGCAATCATGAAAGACAGAAAAAAAACAGTTTTTCATAAACAAGGTCTAAATCATGTTTTAGTCACTCTGTAAGTACAATTTTGCTGTACAGCTTACTCCTGATGATAGGAACACTGTTGACACTTTTCAGCAAGTTGCAATCATGAAATACAGAAATAAACAGTTTTTCAAAAACAAGGTCTAAATCATGATGGAGTCACTCTGTAAGTACCATTTTGCTGTACTGTTTAAAATCGATGATAGGAACATTGTTGACACTTTTCAACCAGTTGCAATCATGAAATACAGAAATAAACAGTTTTTCAAAAACAAGGTCTAAATCATGATTGAGTCACTCTGTAAGTACCATTTTGCTGTACTGTTTAAAATCGATGATAGGAAAATTGTTGACACTTTTCAACCAGTTGCAATCATGAAATACAGAAATAAACAGTTTTTCAAAAACAAGGTCTAAATCATGATTGAGTCACTCTGTAAGTACCATTTTGCTGTACTGTTTAAAATCGATGATAGGAACATTGTTGACACTTTTCAACCAGTTGCAATCATGAAATTCAGAAGAAAACCGTTTTTCAAAAACAAGGTCTAAATCATGTTTGAGTCACTCTGTAAGTACCATTGTTGCCGTACTGCTTAATCCAGATGATTTGAACACTGTTGACTCTTTTCAGCAAGTTGCAATCATGAAATACAGAAATAAACAGTTTTTCATGAACAAGGTCTAAATCATGTTTGAGACACTCTGTATCATTGTTGCCGTACTGCTTAATCCAGATGATAGGAACACTGTTGACACTTTTCAGCAAATTGCAATCATGAAATACAGAGATAAACAGTTTTTCATGAACAACATTTAATTAATGTTGGAGTCACTCTGTAAGTACCATTTTGCTGTGCTGTTTAAAATCGATGATAGGAACACTGCTGACACTTTTCAGCAAGTTGCAGTTATGAAATACAGAAATAAACAGTTTTTCCAAAACATGGTCTAAATCATGTTTGAGTCACTCTGTAAGTACAATTTTGCTGTGCTGTTTAAAATCGATGATAGGAACACTGCTGACACTTTTCAGCAAGTTGCAATGATGAAATACAGAAATAAACCATTTTTCAAAAACAAGGTCTAAATCATGTTTGAGTCACTCTGTAAGTACCATTTTGCTGTACAGCTTACTCCTGACGATAGGAACACTGTTGACACTTTTCAGCAAGTTGCAGTTATGAAATACAGAAATAAGCTGTTTTTCAAAAACAAGGTCTAAATCATGGTTGAGTCACTCTGTAAGTACCATTGTTGCCGTACTGCTTAATCCAGATGATAGGAACACTGTTGACACTTTTCAGCAAGTTGCAATCATGAAATACAGAAAAACAACGTTTTTCATAAACAAGGTCTATATCATGTTTGAGTGAATCTGTGAGTACCATTGTTGCCATACTGCTTAATCCAGATGATAGGAACACTGTTGACACTTTTCAGCAAGTTGCAATCATGAAAGACAGAAAAAAACAGTTTTTCATAAACAAGGTCTAAATCATGTTTTAGTCACTCTGTAAGTACCATTTTGCTGTACAGCTTACTCCTGATGATAGGAACACTGTTGACACTTTTCAGCAAGTTGCAATCATGAAATACAGAAATAAACAGTTTTTCAAAAACAAGGTCTAAATCATGATGGAGTCACTCTGTAAGTACCATTTTGCTGTACTGTTTAAAATCGATGATAGGAACATTGTTAACACTTTTCAACCAGTTGCAATCATGAAATTCAGAAGAAAACCGTTTTTCAAAAACAAGGTCTAAATCATGTTTGAGTCACTCTGTAAGTACCATTGTTGCCGTACTGCTTAATCCAGATGATTTGAACACTGTTGACTCTTTTCAGCAAGTTGCAGTTATGAAATACAGAAATAAACAGTTTTTCCAAAACATGGTCTAAATCATGGTTGAGACACTCTGTATCATTGTTGCCGTACTGCTTAATCCAGATGATAGGAACACTGTTGACACTTTTCAGCAAGTTGCAATCATGAAATACAGAAATAAACAGTTTTTCAAAAACAAAGTCTAAATCATGATTGAGTCACTCTGTAAGTACCATTTTGCTGTACTGTTTAAAATCGATGATAGGAACATTGTTGACACTTTTCAACCAGTTGCAATCATGAAATTCAGAAGAAAACCGTTTTTCATGTGAACAACATTTAATTCATGTTTGAGTCACTCTGTAAGTACCATTGTTGCCGTACTGCTTAATCCAGATGATTTGAACACTGTTGACTCTTTTCAGCAAGTTGCAGTTATGAAATACAGAAATAAACAGTTTTTCAAAACATGGTCTAAATCATGGTTGAGACACTCTGTATCATTGTTGCCGTACTGCTTAATCCAGATGATTTGAACACTTTTGACTCTTTTCAGCAAGTTGCAATCATGAAATACAGAAATAAACAGTTTTTCAAAAACAAGGTCTAAATCATGTTTGAGTGACTCTGTAAGTATCATTTTGCTGTACAGCTTACTCCTGATGATAGGAACACTGTTGACACTTTTCAGCAAGTTGCAATCATGAAATACAGAGATAAACAGTTTTTCATGAACAACATTTAATTCATGTTTGAGTCACTCTGTAAGTACCATTGTTGCCGTACTGCTTAATCCAGATGATTTGAACACTTTTGACTCTTTTCAGCAAGTTGCAATCATGAAATACAGAAATAAACAGTTTTTCAAAAACAAGGTCTAAATCATGTTTGAGTCACTCTGTAAGTACCATTTTGCTGTACAGCTTACTCCTGACGATAGGAACACTGTTGACACTTTTCAACAAGTTGCAGTTATGAAATACAGAAATAAACTGTTTTTCAAAAACAAGGTCTAAATCATGGTTGAGTCACTCTGTAAGTACCATTGTTGCCGTACTGCTTAATCCAGATGACAGGAACACTGTTGACACTTTTCAACCAGTTGCAATCATGAAATACAGAAATAAACAGTTTTTCAAAAACAAGGTCTAAATCATGATTGAGTCACTCTGTAAGTACCATTTTGCTGTACTGTTTAAAATCGATGATAGGAACATTGTTGACACTTTTCAACCAGTTGCAATCATGAAATTCAGAAGAAAACCGTTTTTCAAAAACAAGGTCTAAATCATGTTTGAGTCACTCTGTAAGTACCATTGTTGCCGTACTGCTTACTCCTGATGATAGGAACACTGTTGACACTTTTCAGCAAGTTGCAATTATGAAATACAGAAATAAACAGTTTTTCATAAACAAGGTCTAAATCATGTTTGAGTCACTCTGTAAGTACCATTGCTGCCGTACTGCTTAATCCAGATGATAGGAACACTGTTGACTCTTTTCAGCAAGTTGCAATCATGAAATACAGAAATAAACAGTTTTTCATGAACAAGGTCTAAATCATGTTTGAGACACTCTGTATCATTGTTGCCGTACTGCTTAATCCAGATGATTTGAACACTTTTGACTCTTTTCAGCAAGTTGCAATCATGAAATACAGAAATAAACAGTTTTTCAAAAACAAGGTCTAAATCATGTTTGAGTGACTCTGTAAGTATCATTTTGCTGTACAGCTTACTCCTGATGATAGGAACACTGTTGACACTTTTCAGCAAGTTGCAATCATGAAATACAGAGATAAACAGTTTTTCATGAACAACATTTAATTCATGTTTGAGTCACTCTGTAAGTACCATTTTGCTGTGCTGTTTAAAATTGATTATAGGAACACTGTTGACACTTTTCAGCAAGTTGCAATCATGAAATACAGAAATAAACAGTTTTTCAAAAACAAGGTCTAAATCATGTTTGAGTCACTCTGTAAGTACCATTTTGCTGTACAGCTTACTCCTGACGATAGGAACACTGTTGACACTTTTCAACAAGTTGCAGTTATGAAATACAGAAATAAACTGTTTTTCAAAAACAAGGTCTAAATCATGGTTGAGTCACTCTGTAAGTACCATTGTTGCCGTACTGCTTAATCCAGATGACAGGAACACTGTTGACACTTTTCGGCAAGTTGCAATCATGAAATACAGAAAAAAAACAGTTTTTCATAAACAAGGTCTAAATCATGTTTCAGTCACTCTGTAAGTACCATTGTTGCTGTACTGCTTAATCCAGATGATAGGAACACTGTTGACACTTTTCAGCAAGTTGCAATCATGAAATACAGAAATAAACTGTTTTTCAAAAACAAGGTCTAATTCATGTTTGAGTCACTCTGTAAGTACAATTTTGCTGTACAGCTTACTCCTGATGATAGGAACACTGTTGACACTTTTCAGCAAGTTGCAATCATGAAATACAGAAGTAAACAGTTTTTCAAAAACAAGGTCTAAATCATGATTGAGTCACTCTGTAAGTACCATTTTGCTGTACTGTTTAAAATCGATGATAGGAACATTGTTGACACTTTTCAGCCAGTTGCAATCATGAAATTCAGAAGAAAACCGTTTTTCAAAAACAAGGTCTAAATCATGTTTGAGTCACTCTGTAAGTACCATTTTGCTGTACAGCTTAATCCGATGATAGGAACACTGTTGACACTTTTCAGCCAGTTGCAATCATGAAATACAGAAGAAAACAGTTTTTCATACAACAAGGTCTAAATCATGTTTGAGTCACTCTGTAAGTACCATTGTTGCCGTACTGCTTAATCCAGATGATAGGAACACTTTTGACTCTTTTCAGCAAGTTGCAATCATGAAATACAGAAATAAACAGTTTTTCAAGAACAAGGTCTAAATCATGTTTGAGTCACTCTGTAAGTACCATTTTGCTGTACAGCTTACTCCTGATGATAGGAACACTGTTGACACTTTTCAGCAAGTTGCAATCATGAAATACAGAGATAAACAGTTTTTCATAAACAACGTCTAATTCATGTTTGAGTCACTCTGTAAGTACCATTTTGCTGTGCTGTTTAACATTGATGATAGGAACACTGTTGACACTTTTCAGCAAGTTGCAATCATGAAATACAGAAAAAACAGTTTTTCAAAAACAAGGTCTAAATCATGTTTCAGTCACTCTGTAAGTACCATTGTTGCTGTACTGCTTAATCCGATGATAGGAACACTGTTGACACTTTTCAGCCAGTTGCAATCATGAAATACAGAAAAAAACAGTTTTTCATAAACAAGGTCTAAATCATGTTTGAGTCACTCTGTAAGTACCATTGTTGCCCGTACTGCTTAATCCAGATGATAGGAACACTGTTGACTCTTTTCAGCAAGTTGCAATCATGAAATACAGAAATAAACAGTTTTTCATGAACAAGGTCTAAATCATGTTTGAGACACTCTGTAGTCATTGTTGCCGTACTGCTTAATCCAGATGATAGGAACACTGTTGACACTTTTCAGCAAGTTGCAATCATGAAATACAGAGATAAACAGTTTTTCATGAACAACATTTAATTAATGTTTGAGTCACTCTGTAAGTACCATTTTGCTGTGCTGTTTAAAATCGATGATAGGAACACTGCTGACACTTTTCAGCAAGTTGCAATGATGAAATACAGAAATAAACCATTTTTCAAAAACAAGGTCTAAATCATGTTTGAGTCACTCTGTAAGTACCATTTTGCTGTACAGCTTACTCCTGACGATAGGAACACTGTTGACACTTTTCAGCAAGTTGCAGTTATGAAATACAGAAATAAGCTGTTTTTCAAGAACAAGATCTAAATCATGGTTGAGTCACTCTGTAAGTACCATTGTTTCCGTACTGCTTAATCCAGATGATAGGAACACTGTTGACACTTTTCAGCAAGTTGCAATCATGAAATACAGAAAAACAACGTTTTTCATAAACAAGGTCTATATCATGTTTGAGTGAATCTGTGAGTACCATTGTTGCCATACTGCTTAATCCAGATGATAGGAACACTGTTGACACTTTTCAGCAAGTTGCAATCATGAAAGACAGAAAAAAACAGTTTTTCATAAACAAGGTCTAAATCATGTTTTAGTCACTCTGTAAGTACAATTTTGCTGTACAGCTTACTCCTGATGATAGGAACACTGTTGACACTTTTCAGCAAGTTGCAATCATGAAATACAGAAATAAACAGTTTTTCAAAAACAAGGTCTAAATCATGATGGAGTCACTCTGTAAGTACCATTTTGCTGTACTGTTTAAAATCGATGATAGGAAAATTGTTGACACTTTTCAACCAGTTGCAATCATGAAATACAGAAATAAACAGTTTTTCAAAAACAAGGTCTAAATCATGATTGAGTCACTCTGTAAGTACCATTTTGCTGTACTGTTTAAAATCGATGATAGGAACATTGTTGACACTTTTCAACCAGTTGCAATCATGAAATTCAGAAGAAAACCGTTTTTCAAAAAACAAGGTCTAAATCATGTTTGAGTCACTCTGTAAGTACCATTGTTGCCGTACTGCTTAATCCAGATGATTTGAACACTGTTGACTCTTTTCAGCAAGTTGCAATCATGAAATACAGAAATAAACAGTTTTTCATGAACAAGGTCTAAATCATGTTTGAGACACTCTGTATCATTGTTGCCGTACTGCTTAATCCAGATGATAGGAACACTGTTGACACTTTTCAGCAAATTGCAATCATGAAATACAGAGATAAACAGTTTTTCATGAACAACATTTAATTAATGTTGGAGTCACTCTGTAAGTACCATTTTGCTGTGCTGTTTAAAATCGATGATAGGAACACTGCTGACACTTTTCAGCAAGTTGCAGTTATGAAATACAGAAATAAACAGTTTTTCAAAACATGGTCTAAATCATGTTTGAGTCACTCTGTAAGTACAATTTTGCTGTACAGCTTACTCCTGATGATAGGAACACTGTTGACACTTTTCAGCAAGTTGCAATCATGAAATACAGAAATAAACAGTTTTTCATAAACAAGGTCTAAATCATGTTTGAGTCACTCTGTAAGTACCATTGTTGCCGTACTGCTTAATCCAGATGATAGGAACACTGTTGACTCTCTTTTCAGCAAGTTGCAATCATGAAATACAGAAATAAACAGTTTTTCATGAACAAGGTCTAAATCATGTTTGAGACACTGTATCATTGTTGCCGTACTGCTTAATCCAGATGATAGGAACACTGTTGACACTTTTCAGCAAATTGCAATCATGAAATACAGAGATAAACAGTTTTTCATGAACAAGGTCTAAATCATGTTTGAGACACTGTATCATTGTTGCCGTACTGCTTAATCCAGATGATAGGAACACTGTTGACACTTTTCAGCAAATTGCAATCATGAAATACAGAGATAAACAGTTTTTCATGAACAACATTTAATTAATGTTTGAGTCACTCTGTAAGTACCATTTTGCTGTGCTGTTTAAAATCGATGATAGGAACACTGCTGACACTTTTCAGCAAGTTGCAATGATGAAATACAGAAATAAACCATTTTTCAAAAACAAGTCTAAACTCATGTTTGAGTCACTCTGTAAGTACCATTTTGCTGTACAGCTTACGATCCTGACGATAGGAACACTGTTGACACTTTTCAGCAAGTTGCAGTTATGAAATACAGAAATAAGCTGTTTTTCAAAAACAAGGTCTAAATCATGGTTGAGTCACTCTGTAAGTACCATTGTTGCCGTACTGCTTAATCCAGATGATAGGAACACTGTTGACACTTTTCAGCAAGTTGCAATCATGAAATACAGAAAAACAACGTTTTCATAAACAAGGTCTATATCATGTTTGAGTGAATCTGTGAGTACCATTGTTTGCCATACTGCTTAATCCAGATGATAGGAACACTGTTGACACTTTTCAGCAAGTTGCAATCATGAAAGACAGAAAAAAAACAGTTTTTCATAAACAAGGTCTAAATCATGTTTTAGTCACTCTGTAAGTACAATTTTGCTGTACAGCTTACTCCTGATGATAGGAACACTGTTGACACTTTTCAGCAAGTTGCAATCATGAAATACAGAAATAAACAGTTTTTCAAAACAAGGTCTAAATCATGATGGAGTCACTCTGTAAGTACCATTTTGCTGTACTGTTTAAAATCGATGATAGGAACATTGTTGACACTTTTCAACCAGTTGCAATCATGAAATACAGAAATAAACAGTTTTCAAAAACAAGGTCTAAATCATGATTGAGTCCTCTGTAAGTACCATTTTGCTGTACTGTTTAAAATCGATGATAGGAACATTGTTAACACTTTTCAACCAGTTGCAATCATGAAATTCAGAAGAAAACCGTTTTTCAAA
>NW_025550953.1:35000-37500 GCF_905237065.1 Salmo salar | reverse complement strand
CCCTCTCTCTCTCTCTGTGTGGCTCTCGCTCTCTCTCTCTCTGTGGCTCGCTCTCTCTCTCTCTCTCTGTGCTGGCTCGCTCTCTCTCTCTCTCTCTCTGTGTGGCTCGCTCTCTCTCTCTCTCTGTGTGGCTCGCTCTCTCTCTCTCTCTCTCTCTGTGTGGCTCGCTCTCTCTCTCTCTCTCTGTGTGGCTCGCTCTCTCTCTCTCTCTGTGTGGCCTCGCTCTCTCTCTCTGTCTGCTCTCGCTCTCTCTCTCTGTGTGGCTCGTCTCTCTCTCGCTCTCTCTCTCTCTCTGGCTCTCTCTCTCTCTGCTCTCTCTCTCTCTCTCTCTGTGTGGCTCGCTCTCTCTCTCTCTCTGTGTGGCTCTCTCTCTCTCTCTCTGTGTGGCTCCTCTCTCTCTCTCTGTGTGGCTCGCTCTCTCTCTCTCTCTGTGTGGCTCTCTCTCTCTGTGGCTCGCTCTCTCTCTCTGTGTGGCTCGCTCTCTCTCTCTCTCTCTCTCTCTCTCTGTGTGGCTCTCTCTCTCTCTCTCTCTGTGTGGCTCGCTCTCTCTCTCTCTCTCTGTGTGGCTCGCTCTCTCTCTCCTCTCTCTCTGTGTGGCTCGCTCTCTCTCTCTCTCTGTGTGGCTCTCTCTCTCTCTCTGTGTGGCTCGCTCTCTCTCTCTCTCTCTCTGTGTGGCTCTCTCTCTCTCTCTCTCTGTGTGGCTCTCTCTCTCTCTCTCTCTCTGTGGCTCGCTCTCTCTCTCTCTCTCTGTGTGGCTCGCTCTCTCTCTCTCTCTGCTCGCTCTCTCTGCTCTCTCTGTGTGGCTCGCTCTCTCTCTCTCTCTCTCTCTCTCTGTGTGGCTCGCTCTCTCTGCTCTCTCTGTGTGGCTCGCTCTCTCTCTGCTCTCTCTCTCTCTCTGTGTGGCTCGCTCTCTCTCTCTCTCTCTCTCTCTGTGTGGCTCTCTCTCTCTCTGCTCTCTCTCTCTCTCTCTGTGTGGCTCTCTCTCTCTCTGTGTGGCTCGCTCTCTCTCTCTCTCTCTCTGTGTGGCTCGCTCTCTCTCTCTGTGCGCTCTCTCTCTCTCTGTGCTCGCTCTCTCTCTCTCTCTCTCTGTGTGGCTCGCTCTCTCTCTCTCTCTCTGTGGCTCGCTCTCTCTCTCTCTCTCTCTCTGTGTGGCTCTCTCTCTCTATTGATTTGCTTATATTTGTGTATATATATATGTAAATATATTATTTGACATTTTTTATTATATAAGTTTATGCTTGTGCGCGAATATTATTTTTGTTGATGATTTATTTATGCACGAATATATATATTTTTTATGTTTATATTTATGCGTGGTGAACGTATATTATTGGGCTTTTTTTTTTATTTGTTATATATGGATACATTATTATATTATTTTTATTTTTTTTGTGATTATTTTTGTTATTCTTTTTGTGACAATTTTTTTCCTTTTATTGGTGGTGCAAATTATTTTATTATATTTTGTGTGATTTTGATATTTTGTTTATATATTATATATGTATTATTTTGGTGAACGTATATTTATATATTATTTTGTGTTATATTTTTATTGAGATTTATAATATTTTGTGTGATTTATATGAAATATTTGTGGTGAGCGAGATCTGTTTTTCTTTTTCTGTGGTTTTTCTCTGTCCTTCTCTCTCTTTGGCTCGTCTCTCTCTCTCTCTCTCTTGTCTCCTTCTCTCTTCTCTCTCCTCTCTCTCTCTCTGTGTGGCTCTCTTCTCTCTCTCTCTCTTGTCTCTCTCTCTCTCTCTCTCTCTCTCTCCTCTCTCTTCTCTCTCTTTGCTCCTCTCTCTCTCTCTCTCTCTTCTCTTTGTGCTGCTCTCTCTCTCTCTCTCTCTCTCTGTGTGGTCTCTCTCTCTCTCTCTTCTCTCTCTCTCTGTGTGCTCCTCTTCTCTTTCTCTTTCTCTCTGTGTCTCTTTCTTTCTCTCTCTCTGTGGCTCGCTCTCTCTCTCTCTCTCTCGCTTCTTCTCTCTCTCTCTCTCTCTCTCTCTTGCTCTCTCTCTCTCTCTCTCTCTCTCTCTCTCTCTCTCTGTGTGGCTCCTCTCTCTCTTCTCTCTCTCTCTGTGTGCTCGCTCTCTCTCTCTCTGTGTGGCTCGCTCTCTCGCTCTCTCTCTCGCTCTCTCTGTGTGGCTCGCTCTCTCTCTCTCTCTTTGGGTATTTGGGATTGTTGGTCCACAAGACCAGTCTTACTGTGTACCTGATCGCTCTATGTTGACAATTTGTTTCTGATAAGAGATGTTTTAACGTTTTAAACTGTCTGATGTAAATGTGGGTTTACTTTCGTTGGATCAGGAAGGCTTTTGACCGTGTGGACCACCAGTACTTGTTCAAGACAATGAAAGCCTTTGGGTTTGGGGATGTTTTTTGTTGTGGATGAATTTACTGTATGCTGGGGCCTCGTGTATGGTGAAGGTGGGGGTGGTTTGAGCTGCCCAATCCCTGTCCAAGGGGCATCAGGCAGGGATGCCCAATTTCAGGGCAGTTATACAGT